>NC_092008.1:820983-847429 GCF_044704955.1 Pristiophorus japonicus | reverse complement strand
CGAGCATACGTCCAAACTCCGCCCCCTAGAAAGCGGGACTGGATGTGCGCAGGCGCGGGGAGCAGCGATCAGCTGACTGGGTGAGTGAGAGAGGGAATGTGGGAATGGAGAGGGAGAATGCTGCCTCCCTTATTCTCCCCCCCCCCCCCCTCCCTCCTTCCCCCCCCCCTCTCTCCTCCCCCCCCCTCTCTCTCTCCCCTCTCTCTCTCCTTCCACCTCTCTCTCCTCCTCCCTCTCTCCCCCTCTCTCTCCCTTCCCCCTCTCTCCCCCTCCCTCTCTTCCTCCCTCTCTCCCCCTCTCTCTCCTCCTCCCTCTCTCCCCCTCCCCTCTCTCTCTCCTTCCCCCTCTCTCCCCTCCTTCCCCCTCTCTCCCCCTCCCTCTCTTCCTCCCTCTCTCCCCCTCCCTCTCTTCCTCCCTCTCTACCCCTCCCTCTCTCTCCCCCCCTCCCTCCCTCTCTCTTCCCCCCCCCTCCCTCCCTCTCTCTTCCCCCCCCCTCCCTCCCTCTCTCTTCCCCCCCCTCCCTCCCTCTCTCTTCCCCCCCCTCCCTCCCTCTCTCTTCCCCCCCCTCCCTCCCTCTCCCCCCCCTCCCTCCCCCCCCCTCCCTCCCTCTCTCTCCCCCCCCCCCTCCCTCCCTCTCTCTCCCCCCCCTCCCTCCCTCTCTCTCCCCCCCCTCCCTCCCTCTCTCTCCCCCCCCTCCCTCCCTCTCTCTCCCCCCCTCTCTCTCCCCCCCCCTCCCTCCCTCTCTCTCCCCCCCCTCTCTCTCCCCCCCTCCCTCTCTCTCCCTCTCTCCCCCCCCCTCCCTCTCTCTCTCCCCCCTCCCTCTCTCTTCCCCCCCTCTCTCTCCCCCCCCCTCCCTCTCTCTCCCCCCCCCTCCCTCTCTCTCCCCCCCCCTCCCTCTCTCTCCCCCCCCCCTCCCTCTCTCTCCCCCCCCCCTCCCTCTCTCTCCCCCCCTCCCTCTCTCTTCCCCCCCCCCTCCCCCCCTCCCCCTCTCTCTTCCCCCCCCTCTCTCTCTCTCCCCTCCCCCCCCTCCTCTCTCTCCCCCCGGGGTGGGATCAGTCCCCTTTCCCACTGTAACCTGCACCATTTGGTCTGTTCAGGATCGGGAGGTGGAGGATGTCGAGGGCGCAGTGTGAAGGGTTGCTGGGGAAGGTACGACAGGAGCTCGATCGGACTCTCGAATTCTGGCTCTCACATTCCCACGACCAGGAGTTTGGGTGAGTGACCCTGCCATATACACGGGGCGGGGGCTCACTGACCGTCCACTGACTCGAGCCCCTCATCCAGGCCCGATACCCCCCCCGGGGCGGTACTGAGGGAGCCCCGCACTGTCGGAGGGGCAGTACTGAGGGAGCCCCGCAATGTCGGAGGGGCAGTACTGAGGGAGTGCCGCACTGTCGGAGGGGCAGTACTGAGGGAGCCCCGCACTGTCGGAGGGGCAGTACTGAGGGAGCGCCGCACTGTCGGAGGGGCTGTATTTCGGATGAGACATTAAACCGAGGCCCCGTCTGCCCTCTCGGGTGGATGTAAAAGATCCCGGGGCCACTATTGGAAGAAGAGCAGGGGGAGTTCTCCCCGGTGTCCTGGGGCCAATATTTATCCCTCGACCAACATCACTAAAACAGACGATCCGGGTCATTATCACATCGCTGTGTGTGGGAGCTTGCTGTGCGCAAATTGGCGTTTCCCACAATACAACAGTGAGCGCCCTCCGATAGTACGCCATTGGCCGTGAGGCTTTGGGACGTCCGGTGGTGGGGAAAGGCGATGGAGAGGTGGGAGTCTTTTTTTTCCGGGAGCTTGAAGATGACATTTGCACTCTGCTGACTAATCTCGGATTTCTGTCCTATCGCTGCAGGGGCTTTTTTACCTGTTTGGGGCGTGAAGGAGCTGTGTACGATGATCGAAAGTACATCTGGCTGCAGGGCAGGCAGGTTCGTAAATAACCTGAGAGAACAAGATTAAACCAGCCCCTACACCCTCCCTATCTCTGTAACCCCCTCCAGCCCCTACACCCCCTCCCTATCTCTGTAACCCCCTCCAGCCCTCCCTATCTCTGTAACCCCCTCCAGCCCTCCCTATCTCTGTAACCCCCTCCAGCCCCTCCCTATCTCTGTAACCTCCTCCAGCCCCTACACCCCTCCCTATCTCTGTAACCCCCTCCAGCCCCTACACCCCTCCCTATCTCTGTAACCCCCTCCAGCCCCGACACCCTCCCTATCTCTGTAACCCCCTCCAGCCCCTCCCTATCTCTGTAACCCCCTCCAGCCCCTACACCCCTCCCTATCTCTGTAACCCCCTCCAGCCCCTACACCCCTCCCTATCTCTGTAACCCCCTCCAGCCCCTACACCCCTCCCTATCTCTGTAACCCCCTCCAGCCCCTACACCCCTCCCTATCTCTGTAACCCCCTCCAGCCCCTACACCCTCCCTATCTCTGTAACCCCCTCCAGCCCCTACACCCCTCCCTATCTCTGTAACCCCCTCCAGCCCCTACACCCCTCCCTATCTCTGTAACCCCCTCCAGCCCCTACACCCCTCCCTATCTCTGTAACCTCCTCCAGCCCCTACACCCCTCCCTATCTCTGTAACCCCCTCCAGCCCCTACACCACTCCCTATCTCTGTAACCTCCTCCAGCCCCTACACCCCTCCCTATCTCTGTAACCCCCACAACCCCCCAAGATGTCTGCGCTCCTCTAATTCTGCCCTCCTGATTATAATCGCTCCACCATCGGTGGCCGTGCCTTCTGTTGCCTGGGCCCCAAGCTCTGGAACTCCCTCCCTCAACATCCGCGCCTCTCTCCTCCCTCAAGACGCTCCTTAAAAACCGACCTCTGTGACCCAGCTTTTGGTCACCTGTCCCAATATCTCCGTATGTGGCTGTGGGATGGATGGATACTCCTGTGGTTAAAGGTGCTATATAAATGCAAGTTGTTGATATGTTTGCAGGGGTTCATCGTATCTTGATCTTTGTTCCCGGCACTGACATTCTCCTCTTGTTCCCCACAGGTCTGGACATATTGCCGATTGTACAGGAAGGTGCCCCGGTTTCACCGGCAAGAGTTACTGGACGCAGCTGTTGCTGGTAACAACAGTGCGGTGCTCCCTCAGTACTGCCCCTCCGACAGTGCGGCACTCCCTCAGTACCGCCCCTCCGACAGTGCGGCACTCCCTCAGTACCGCCCCTCCGACAGTGCGGGGCTCCCTCAGTACTGCCCCTCCGACAGTGCGGCGCTCCCTCAGTACTGCCCCTCCGACAGTGCGGCGCTCCCTCAGTACCGCCCCTCCGACAGTGCGGCGCTCCCTCAGTACTGCCCCTCCGACAGTGCGGGGCTCCATCAGTACTGCCCCTCCGACAGTGCGGCTCTCCCTCAGTACCGCCCCTCCGACAGTGCGGGGCTCCCTCAGTACTGCCCCTCCGACAGTGCGCCGCTCCCTCAGTACCGCCCCTCCGACAGTGCGGCGCTCCCTCAGTACTGCCCCTCCGACAGTGCGGCGCTCCCTCAGTACCGCCCCTCCGACAGTGCGGCGCTCCCTCAGTACTGCCCCTCCGACAGTGCGGGGCTCCATCAGTACTGCCCCTCCGACAGTGCGGCGCTCCCTCAGTACTGCCCCTCCGACAGTGCGGCACTCCCTCAGTACTGCCCCTCCGACAGTGCGGCGCTCCCTCAGTACTGCCCCTCCGACAGTGCGGCGCTCCCTCAGTACTGCCCCTCCGACAGTGCGGCGCTCCCTCAGTACCGCCCCTCCGACAGTGCGGCGCTCCCTCAGTACTGCCCCTCCGACAGTGCGGCGCTCCCTCAGTACTGCCCCTCCGACAGTGCGGCACTCCCTCAGTACTGCCCCTCCGACAGTGCGGCGCTCCCTCAGTACTGCCCCTCCGACAGAGCGGCGCTCCCTCAGTACCGCACCTCCGACAGTGCGATAAGGGAGTGAAGGGGCGGGCGGGGAAGTGGAGCTGAGCCCAAGATCGGATCAGCCGCGATCTTATTAAATGGTGGAGCGGGCTCGAATGGCCGACTCCTGCTCCTATATGTTCTTCCTTTCAGATGTTCCTTAAAACCGACCTTTGACCCAGCTTTTGGTCACCTGCGCTAATTTCTCCTTAAGCGGCTCGGTGTCAAACTCTTTATCTGATAACCCTCTGGTGAAGCCCCTTGGGACGTTTCACTGCGCTATATAAAGTCAGGTTGCTGTTCCCCCTTTGACACCAAGTTCCATTTGTTGGGGGGGTTCCCTCTCTCCCAGGCGGTGAATTCCTGATCCGCCATTCCGCGGTTTCAGCCGCGTCCACCAAGAGGGCGTTCGCGGTGACCCGGGACGGCCGACCCATCAAGGTCCAGCGCACCATCTTTGCCGAATGCTTCTACACCATGGCGATGGACGAACTCTGGCGGGTCACCGGGGTCAAGAGGTACCAGGTAAGAGTCTGCGGGGGGAGAGGGGGAAACCGGGGGAGGGCCCCTGGCCCCGCGGTGGAGGGTGGGGCCCCGAGGCGGAGGGAGAGGGCCTCGAGGCCCCATGGTGGAGGGGGAGGGCCCCGAGGCCCTGTAGTGGAGCGCGAGGGCCCCGAGGCGGAGAGGGAGGGCCCCGAGGCGGAGCGCGAGGGCCCCGAGGCCCCATGGTGGAGGGGAGGGCCCCGAGGCCCCGTAGTGGAGCGCGAGGGCCCCGAGGCGGAGAGGGAGGGCCCCGAGGCGGAGAGGGAGGGCCCCGAGGCCCCGTAGTGGAGCGCGAGGGCCCCGAGGCGGAGGGCGAGGGCCCCGAGGCGGAGCGCGAGGGCCCCGAGGCGGAGAGGGAGGGCCCCGAGGCCCCGTAGTGGAGCGCGAGGGCCCCGAGGCGGAGGGGGAGGGCCCCGAGGCGGAGGGGGAGGGCCCCGAGGCGGAGGGGGAGGGCCCCGAGGCGGAGGGGGTGGGCCCCGAGACCCCGTGGTGGAGCGGGAGGGCCCCGAGGCGGAGGGGGAGGGCCCCCACGGTGGAGCGGGAGCGCCCCGAGGCCCCACGGTGCAGGACGCTGATGCTGGCTCTCCCTCTTTCTCCTCTCGGTCAGGCGGAGGCGATGGCGATGATGGAGCAGGTCTCCCGGTGGGTGCGTGAGGACCCCGCAGGTCTGGGACGCCCTGCCCTGCCCGGCGCTGAACCGGTCAACTCCATGGCCGTACCCATGATGCTGCTCTGCCTAGTTGACCAGCTGGAGGAAGGGGACGAGGCGATTGCTGGGAAATATCAGGAGCTGGGAGCTTGGAGCGTCCAACAGATACTGCAGCACCTACAGGTACGGCAAAGGCCTAGAATCAGACGGCACAGCAGGATCCCATTGGGCCCCATGGAGCCCGTGCTGTGCCGGCTCTGTGACAGAGCGACCCCAATCAGTCCCACACTCCCCCCTGCCCTTTCCCCACAGCCCCGGCACATTTTCCCTCTTCAGGTATTTACCCAATTCCCGGTTTGAAAGTCACTATTGGATCTGCTCCCACCGAGCTTTCAGGCAGCGCGTTCCCGATCACAACAACTCGCTGCGTAAACACATTCTCCCCATCTCCCCCTCTGGTTCCATCGTCGATTATCGTCAATCTGTGTCCCTCTGGTTACCCGACCCTCCTGCTCCCGGGAACAGGTTCTCCTGATCCACTCGATCAAAACCCTTCATCAGTTCGAACCCCTCGATTCAATCTCCCCTCAACCTTCTCTGCTCCGAGGAGAAGGACCCCCCCGGCTCCTCCAGTCTCCCCTCGTCACTGAACCCCCTCATCCCCCGGGACCAGTCTGGACAATCTCCCCTCCACCCTCTCCAAAGCCTCCACACCCTCCCCACAGAGCGGGGCCCAGAATTGGATACAATACTCTGGCTGGGGCCTAACCAATGCTTTATCAAGGTTTAGTATAGCTTTGTTTTTACTCTGTGCCTCTATTTATGAAGCCAACAATTGCAAGTGCTTTAGTCACTGCCTTCTCATTTATTTCTACTTCCAAAACACTTCCCTTCCCCCTCCTCATGATACTGACTCTCACTGGGGTACAGTCCCACACACACTGACTCTCACTGGGGTACAGTCCCACACACGCTGACTCTCACTGGGGTACAGTCCCACACACACTGACTCTCACTGGGGTACGGGTCCCACACACACTGACTCTCACTGGGGTACAGTCCCACACACACTGACTCTCACTGGGGTACGGGTCCCACACACACTGACTCTCACTGGGGTACAGTCCCACACACACCGACTCTCACTGGGGTACAGTCCCACACACACTGACTCTCACTGGGGTACAGTCCCACACACACTGACTCTCACTGGGGTACGGGTCCCACACACACTGACTCTCACTGGGGTACGGGTCCCACACACACTGACTCTCACTGGGGTACGGGTCCCACACACATTGACTCTCACTGGGGTACGGGTCCCACACACACTGACTCTCACTGGGGTACGGGTCCCACACACACTGACTCTCACTGGGGTACAGTCCCACACACACTGACTCTCACTGGGGTACAGTCCCACACACACTGACTCTCACTGGGGTACGGGTCCCACACACACTGACTCTCACTGGGGTACGGGTCCCACACACACTGACTCTCACTGGGGTACGGGTCCCACACACACTGACTCTCACTGGGGTACGGGTCCCACACACACTGACTCTCACTGGGGTACGGGTCCCACACACACTGACTCTCACTGGGGTACAGTCCCACAGACACTGACTCTCTCTGTTCCTGCTTCCAGCGCAAGGGAGCGGTTGTCTTGGAGACGGTTTCAGCAGATGGAAAAGAGCTTCCTGGTTGTGAGGGACGTCTGCAGAACCCAGGTACGCTCTCGAACCCTTCCCCCCCTCGAGCCCGCTCCGCCATTCAATCAGATCGCGGCTGATCCGATCTTGGGCTCAGCTCCACTTCCCCGCCCGCCCCTTCACTCCCTTATCGCTCAAAAATCTGTCTATCTCCACCTTAAATATATTCAATGACCCAGCCCCCCACAGCTCTCTGGGGCAGAGAATTCCACAGATTCACCGGAAGAAATTCCTCCTCATCTCCGTCCTAAATGGGCGGCCCCTTATTCTGAGACTATGTGCCCCCTAGTTCTAGATTCCCCCACGAGGGGGAAACATCCTCTCTGCATCCACCCTGTCCAGCCCCCCTCAGAATCTGATACGTTTCAATAAGATCACCTCTCATTCTTCTAAACTCCAATGGGTACAGGCCCAACCTGCTCAACCTTTCCTCATAAGGCAACCCCCTCATCCCCGGAATCAACCGAGTGAACCTTCTCTGAACTGCCTCCAATGCAAGTATATCCCTCCTTAAATACGGAGACCAGAACTGCACGCAGTACTCCAGGTGTGGCCTCACCAATACCCTGTATAACTGGAGCAAGACTTCCCTGCTTTTATACTCCATCCCCTTTGCAATAAAGGCCAAGATACCATTGGCCTTCCTGATCACTTGCTGTACCTGCATACTATCCTTTTGTGTTTCATGCACAAGTAACCCCCAGGTCCCGCTGTACTGCGGCACTTAAATAGTAATTTGCTTTGTTATTTTTCCTGCCAGAGTGGATAACCTCACACTTTCCAGCATTGTACTCCATCTGCCAGATATTTGCCCACTCACGGAGCCTGTCTCTATCCCTTTGCAGATTCTTTGTGTGCTCCTCACACCTTGCTTTCCCACTTATCGTTTGTACAGCCAGCAAGTTCTGTGATTCTGTGAGAGTTGTCGATGTAGTGTCCCAAGTCTGCCGTTAATCCTGTCTCCACCCCCTCACCCCTCGATGTGTGACAGGTCACGCCCTCGAAGCCGGCTGGTTCCTGCTGCGTTACGCGGTGAAGCACTCCTGCGAAGAGCTGAAGACAATGGCCATCGAGAAGTTTGTGATCGGGCCCTTCGAGGCGGGATGGGACCCGGAGTTCGGAGGGCTTTTCTACTTCCTGGACGTGGACGGACATTCCCCCACTCAGGTGCCCACTCCCTTCCACCGACCGATCTCCCGCCGCTCCTCCGCCCCGATCTCTCGCCCCTCCTCCGCCCCGATCTCTCGCCGCTCCTCCGCCCCGATCTCTCTCCGCCCCGATCTCTCTCCGCTCCTCCGCCCCGATCTCTCTCCGCCCCGATCTCCCGCCGCTCCTCCGCCCCGATCTCTCGCCGCTCCTCCGCCCCGATCTCTCTCCCCTCCTCCGCCCCGATCTCTCGCCGCTCCTCCGCCCCGATCTCCCGCCGCTCCTCCGCCCCGATCTCTCGCCCCTCCTGCGCCCCGATCTCTCGCCCCTCCTCCGCCCCGATCTCTCGCCGCTCCTCCGCCCCCGATCTCTCGATACTCCTCCGCCCCGATCTCTCTCCGCCCCGATCTCTCGCCGCTCCTCCGCCCCGATCTCTCGCCGCTCCTCCGCCCCCGATCTCTCGCCGCTCCTCCGCCCCAATCTCTCGATACTCCTCCGCCCCGATCTCTCGCCGCTCCTCCGCCCCGATCTCTCGATACTCCTCCGCCCCGATCTCTCGCCGCTCCTCCGCCCCGATCTCTCGCCGCTCCTCCGCCCCGATCTCTCGCCGCTCCTCCGCCCCGATCTCTCGCCGCTCCTCCGCCCCGATCTCTCGCCGCTCCTCCGCCCCGATCTCTCGCCGCTCCTCCGCCCCGATCTCTCGCCGCTCCTCCGCCCCGATCTCTCGCCGCTCCTCCGCCCCGATCTCTCGCCGCTCCTCCGCCCCGATCTCTCGCCGCTCCTCCGCCCCGATCTCTCGCCGCTCCTCCGCCCCCGATCTCTCGCCGCTCCTCCGCCCCGATCTCTCGCCGCTCCTCCGCCCCGATCTCTCGCCGCTCCTCCGCCCCGATCTCTCGCCGCTCCTCCGCCCCGATCTCTCGCCGCTCCTCCGCCCCGATCTCTCGCCGCTCCTCCGCCCCGATCTCTCGCCGCTCCTCCGCCCCGATCTCTCGCCGCTCCTCCGCCCCGATCTCTCTCCGCACCTCCGCCCCCGATCTCTCGCCGCTCCTCCGCCCCCGATCTCTCGCCGCTCCTCCGCCCCCCGATCCCTCGCCGCCCTGCCGGTGTTCCCGCCCACGCCCCAAAACGACGACCAGGGTTTTGGTGACGTCGCCCAGCTCAAAATCGTCGCACGCTTGGAGCAGCTCGCTCTGGAGGTTGAAGTGGTCCGTGCTCCAGCTCGTTCATAGCCCGACCTGCGGAGCTGTTCTCTCGCGGGTCGCGGGGGCCATGATGTCCCGGGGCATCTACCCACCCATCGAATCCCCTCCCACAGCCCATGTACACTCTCCCCCATCACCGACTCTCCATCTTGTAATGTATTTGCTTCGTGGGTTCTTTGCTGAAGAATCCGTAGCAACACATTGCTGTTACAAACTCGTTGGTTTGTTGGCAAAAGGTTTAACAATCACGTGACACATTTACCAATTCATCCGCCAGGCTCACAACTGCGTATCTCATCGTCAGCTGACCTCGACCCAACGGACCGGGGTTTTATTGAGTCTTGTGAACATCACGTGACTGGTTAAGCCACTCCCAGCGCAGCAGCTCCACCAATCTGTGAGCACTTAATCTCCCACTGCCCCCCCCCCCATTAATCCTTTCCTCTAAGTCGCGCCCGGGGTTATGTGGGGATTCAGAGAGGGAGTAACCAGCACACGCTTCTCTCTCTCTCGCTCTCTCCCCACAGCTGGAGTGGGACATGAAGCTATGGTGGCCCCACACCGAGGCGCTGATTGCCTTCCTCCTGGGCTATCAGGTGAGCCGGGACCCTCGACTGCTACAGACCTTCAACCACATCTTCGACTACACCTTCGCACATGTAAGTGGCGACACTCACTCTTAAAGGCGGACTGCTGCCCGAAAGTCTCCCATTTTCTCCCGCGCCTTTCTCGACCGCTAGACGTCACAAAGCGCTTCGCAGCCAATGAAGGACTTATTTTGAAGTGTGGTCGTTGTTGTAATGTGGGGAACACCAATTTGCGCACAGCAAGCTCCCACACACAGCGATGTGACAATGACCCAGATCGTCTGTTTTAGTGATGTTGGTCGAGGGATAAATATTGGCCCCAGGACACCGGGGAGAACTCCCCCTGCTCTTCTTCCAATGGTGGCCCCGGGATCTTTTACATCCACCCGAGAGGGCAGACGGGGCCTCGGTTTAACGTCTCATCCCGAAATACAGCCCCTCCGACAGTGCGGCGCTCCCTCAGTACTGCCCCTCCGACAGTGCGGGGCTCCCTCAGTACCGCCCCTCCGACAGTGCGGGGCTCCCTCAGTACCGCCCCTCCGACAGTGCGGGGCTCCCTCAGTACCGCCCCTCCGACAGTGCGGGGCTCCCTCAGTACCGCCCCTCCGACAGTGCGGCGCTCCCTCAGTACTGCCCCTCCGACAGTGCGGGGCTCCCTCAGTACCGCCCCTCCGACAGTGCGGGGCTCCCTCAGTACAGACCCTCCGACAGTGCAGCACTCCCTCAGTACCACCCCTCCGACAGCGCAGTGCGGCGCTCCCTCAGTACTGCCCCTCCGACAGTGCGGCGCTCCCTCAGTACCGCCCCTCCGACAGTGCAGCACTCCCTCAGTACCGCCCCTCCGACAGCGCAGTGCGGCGCTCCCTCAGTACCGCACCTCCGACAGCGCGCTGCTCCCTCAGTACCGCCCCTCCGACAGTGCGCTGCTCCCTCAGTACCACCCCTCCGACAGTGCGGCGCTCCCTCAGTACCGCCCCTCCGACACTCCCTCAGCACTGCACTGGAGTGTCAGTCTGGATTATTGCGCTCATGTCCCTGGAGCGGAAATTGAACTCACAACCTTCTGACTGAGAGACGAGGGTGAGGAGAGGGAAAGGGACAGTGAATGAGGCAAATCCATTACTGAGGGCAGGGGAACAGACTAAAGTTGAATTTATATAGCAGTCTTCACGTATGATATACTTGCCATTGAGGGAGTGCAGCGAAGGTTCACCAGACTGATTCCCGGGATGGGGGGATTGTCCTAGGAGCAGAGATTGAGCAGACTGGGCCGACACTCCCTCGAGTTTAGAAGAATGGGAGGTGATCTCACTGAAACGTGTCGGATTGTGAGGGGGATTGACGGGGTAGATGCAGGGAGGGTGTTTCCCCCCCGGGGCTGGGGAGTCTAGAACCAGGGGTCACACAGTCTCAGGATAAGGGCTCGGACATTTAGGACTGAGATGAGGAGGAATTTCTTCACTCGGAGGGAGGTGAGTCGTTGGAACTCTCTGCCCCAGAGGGCAGTGGAGGCTCAGTCGCTGAGTATATTCAAGGCCGAGATCGGTAGATTTTGGATATTAAGGGAATCGAGGGATCGGGCGGGGAAGTGGAGTTGAGGTCGGTGATCAGCCGTGATCTGATTGGATGGTGGAGCAGGCTCGAGGGGCCGAATGGCCGACTCCTGCTCCTATTTCTTATGCTCTCATTACCCCCCCCCCCGCGGGGTGTGCGTCAGCGATATACCTCCCCCCCCACAAGGGGCACACTGCTGTATTCTGACGGACCCCAATGTTTCTGTTGCAGTTCCCAGACCGGGAGCACGGCGAGTGGTACGGATACCTGAACCGACAGGGCACCGTGACCCACACCTTCAAGGGAGGCCCCTTCAAAGGTAGCGGCCTGCGTCACTCGTACCATCCTCGTAATGGGGGAGGGTGATGTGGGGGGGGGGTCGTAGGGTGATGTTGGGGGGGGTTGGAGGGGGAGGGGGGGGTTGGAGGGGGAGGGGGGGGTCGGAGGGGGAAGGGGGGGTCGGAGGGGTCAGAGGGTGATGGGGCGGGGTCAGAGTGTGATGTGGGGGGGGGTTGGAGGGTGATGTGGGGGCGGGGTCGGAGGGTGATGTGGGGGGGGGGGTCAGAGGGTGATGTGGGGGGGCGGGGTCGGAGGGTGATGTGGGGAGGGTGATGTGGAGAGGGACAGAGGGCGATGGGGGAGGGAGCGGCAAGGAAATGAGGGAGGGGGATGGGGGAGAGAGGACAGTGAGGGGCAGTTTGAGAGAGGGAGGGGGAGGGAGCGAGAGGTAGGGGAAGGGATGGACAGGGAGAGTGGTAGTGGTGAGAGAGGAGGGGCGGGGATGGAGGGAGAGAGGGGAGAGGGGGATCCTGTGTGATCGGATACTCCAGGAGCTGGGAGTTGGGACGATGGGAGACTCGCCGGGCACTGACTCTGTGTATTCCTCACTCAGGTTGTTTCCACCTGCCGCGCTGCCTGTACCTGTGTGAGCAAATCTTGGACAGCCTGCTGGGAGAGGCCCAGGCCTCCTGAGGGCTGAGGGGAGGCCGGGCGGGTCCAAGGCCTCACTGAAACATCGCAGATACCTGGAGCAGGCAACGCAGACCCTGCCCAGTATCACCACCTCATCAGCAGCTCTGGAAAATCTTCTCTTCAAAATCGCACCTTCCAAAATACCTGACAGTGTAGAGGCAGCTTTACTCTGTATCTAACCCCCTGTACCTGCCCTGGGAGTGTTTGATGGGACAGTGTAGAGGGAGCTTTACTCTGTATCTAACCCCCTGTACCTGCCCTGGGAGTGTTTGATGGGACAGTGTAGAGGGAGCTTTACTCTGTATCTAACCCCGTGCTGTACCTGCCCTGGGAGTGTTTGATGGGACAGTGTAGAGGCAGCTTTACTCTGTATGTAACCCCCTGTACCTGCCCTGGGAGTGTTTGATGGGACAGTGTAGAGGGAGCTTTACTTTGTATCTAACCCCCTGTACCTGCCCTGGGAGTGTTTGATGGGACAGTGTAGAGGGAGCTTTACTCTGTATCTAACCCCCTGTACCTGCCCTGGGAGTGTTTGATGGGACAGTGTAGAGGGAGCTTTACTCTCTATCTAACCCCATGCTGTACCTGCCCTGGGAGTGTTTGATGGGACAGTGTAGAGAGAGCTTTACTCTGTATCTGACCCCCTGTACCTGCCCTGGGAGTGTTTGATGGGACAGTGTAGAGGGAGCTTTACTCTGTATCTGACCCCCTGTACCAACACTGGGAGTGTTTGATGGGGACAGTGTAGAGGGAGCTTTACTCTGTATCTAACCCCCTGTACCTGCCCTGGGAGTGTCACTGATTGTATCTTTACTGATGTTAATTCAGCTCCCTTTCACTCTCGCTCGATGAATTATGAGAATGATTAAGGAACAATAAAGCCTTCTTACCCTGTCCTGTTGCCTCCGTTGACGGTGCGGACTGAGGTCGGAGTAGAGGGGAGGTGTCCTCGGCTCATAGAATCACAGAATTTACAGCACGGAAGGCGGCCATTTCGGCCGACAAGGAGCCATCCCGGCCTAATCCCACTTTCCAGCTCTCGACCCGTAGCCCTGCGGGTTACGGCACGTCCAGGTACTGTTTAAGGCTGGGACCTTCATGGGGCCCCACGTGGGGCGGGATTTGAAAAGGCCCAGGCTCCATTCCCATGCCCGGTGTGGGCCGGTTCTGGGGGAAGGGGGCAGAGGGCAGAGAGAGAAACCAAACAATGTCAGAGCAAGTTTGAATGTTTTATTGTCATGATCGCTTAGGAGACAGAAATCGGCAGAATCCCAAGTGCGAGACCTTTCACCCTGACCGTTCACCCTTACTGACCCCTCGCCTTGACCTTTCACCTGCACCCCGACCCCTCACCCGATTAATAATATAGCTAGATCTAGATTGATTTTGTGACACCCCCCCCCCATCACCCTAACCCAGAGACCCTCTCGGGTGGATGTCAAAGATCCCACGACCACTATTGGAAGAAGAGCAGGGGGAGTTCTCCCCGGTGTCCTGGGGCCAGTATTTATCGCTCCACCCAACATTAAATCCTGGAACCACACCGCACAGGAGGATCCCATTGGGCCCCTCGGGCCCGTGCTGTAGCCGGCTCTGTGACAGAGCGACCCCAATCAGTCCCACACTCCCCCCTGCCCTTTCCCCACAGCCCCGGCACATTTCCCCCCCCCCCCTTCAGGTATTTATCCAATTCCCCCGGTTTGAAAGTTACTATTGAATCTGCTCCCACCGAGCTTTCAGGCAGCGCGTTGCAAATTCGCCTCAAGAGCAAAAAAAATTTCCTCGTTTCCGCCTCTGTGGAGGAACCGGATGATATGGGTCGTTATCTCATTGCTGTTTGTGGGAGCTTGCTGTGCACTGTGTTTCCTACGTTACAACAGTGAGCGCACTTCAAAAAAGAAAGCGTTTGATTGGCTGTGAGGCTTCGGGACGTCCGTCCTGAGGTGGAGAAAGGGGCGATCGTCCGCCGGTTTAAACCTCCCCGTCGCACGCCTCTGCCTCTGGTCGGGGTGGGGAGGGGGGAATAAAACCGGCCTCACACGGAGTCTGCTTCAATGGACCGGACCGGGGTGTCCTGCTCCCACTGCAGCTCCCAGTACACGTACAACAGGAGCCCGGCCACCAGGGCAAACAGCAGGAGTTTCAGCCAGACGGGAACGCGATTGTCGCCGGGTCCTGTGTTTCCCAGGGGCGCGCTCCGCGTCTCCCTCCTCCGATCCGCCCGGTCTTGCTGCTGCCGAGAGAGAGAGAGAGACAAGAAAAGGAGAGTTGAGAGCAGGCGGAATTTTAACGAATGCGCGGCCCGTGGAGGTTCCAGGGAGCGCACGCGGAACAATTTGCGGGGAGCAAACACGGGAGCACAGCGCGTAAAGGAGCTCCGGGGAGAGTGTGTGGGGGTCCGCGGGGAGAGAGTGTGGGGGTCCGCGGAGGGTCCGGGGAGAGTGTGTGTGGGGGTCCGCGGAGCGTGCGAGGGTCCGGGGAGAGAGCATGGGTCCGCGGAGCGTGCGAGGGTCCGGGAGAGTGTGTGCGGGGGTCCGGGGAGAGAATGTGCGAGGGGGTCCGGGGGGGGGGGGGGGGGGGGGGAAAGAGTGTGTGAGGGGGTCCGGGGAGAGTGTGTGAGGGGGTCCGGGGAGAGAGTGTGGGAGGCCCAGGGAGCGAGAGTGTGTGAGGGGGTCCGGGGGGAGTGAGTGTGTGGGGGTCCGCGGAGCGTGCGAGGGTCCGGGGAGTGTGTGTGCGGGGGTCCGGGGAGAGAATGTGTGAGGGAGTCCGGGGTGGGGAGAGTGTGTGCGGGGGTCCGGGGAGAGAGTGTGTGAGGGGGTCCGGGCGGGGAGAAGAGAGTGTGGGGGTCCGCGGGGAGAGAGTGTGGGGGTCCGCGGGGAGAGAGTGTGGGGGTCCGCGGGGAGAGAGTGTGGGGGTCCGCGGGGAGAGAGTGTGGGGGTCCGCGGGGAGAGAGTGTGGGGGTCCGGGGAAAGTGCATGCGGGGTCCGGGGAGAGTGTGGGTCCGCGGAGCGTGCGAGGGTCAGGGGAGAGTGTGTGCGGGGCTCCGCGGAGCGTGCGAGGGTCCGGGGAGAGTGTGTGAGGGGGTCCAGGGAGTGTGCAAGGGTCCGGGGAGGGAGAGTGTGTGAGGGGGTCCGGGGGGGGGGAAGAGTGTGTGTGAGGGGGTCCGGGGGGGGAGAGTGTGTGAGGGGGTCCGGGGGGGAAAGAGTGTGTGTGGGGGTCCGGGGGGGAGAGTGTGTGAGGGGGTCCGGGGGGGAGTGTGTGAGGGGGTCCGGGGGGGAAAGTGTGTGTGTGGGGGTCCGGGGGGAGAGAGTGTGTGGGGGTCCGGGGAGAGAGGGGGTCCGGGAAGATAGAGTGTGTGAGGGGGTCCGGGGAGAGAGAGTGTGTGAGGGGGTCCCGGGGGGGGGGAAAAGAGTGTGTGGGGGGTCCGGGGATAGAGTGTATGGGGGGTCCGGGGAGAGAGTGTGTGAGGGTCCAGGGAGTGTGTGGGTCCGGGGAGAGAGTGTGTGAGGGTCCAGGGAGTGTATGGGGGGGGGGGGGGGGGGGTGTGGGGAGTGTGTGGGTCTGGGAAGAGAGAGTGTGTGGGGGTCCGGGGGGGGATCTCCAACACTCCCGCCCACGGAGGAGGCCGGGGGCGATAGATAAACGCTGACAGCGAGTAGCATTGTGCCGGGCGATCGGAGGGATGGAGGGAGGGAGGGGCAGCTGCCTGGGGCGGTGGGAGGGGGAAGGTCCCCGGAGCCCGTTCACTCCCAGTGGGTCGCCTGGCATCCCGCCCGGAGGTCTGAGGAGCGGCGCACTGACTGAGCTCTCCCCTCCCAACCCGCCCGCTGGGGGAGCCAGAATCGCGTGCACCTTCCCCCCCCTCCCCCCACCCCTCGGAGGCTCAGACGGGCCTGTGCGGGGCCAGGTGGGGGCGCGGGAAATCAGTCCAGGGTTCCTGCTCCCAAACCCCGCCCAGTGACCCCGGGGGTCGAACAAGATTGGGGTCGTCGATGAAGCCTCCCACAGTAGAATATGCTGGCAGGACTCTGCCCTGAGCCGCTTGGGTGAGGGGCTGGATGGCACTGTGCCCCCTGCACACGCACAGAGTTCCGTCGCCCCACTTACCCGATGCCTCGCCGCGGACTGGGAAGGACTCGAGAAGGTGGAGTAAATCCCTTCGGAGTTATTGTCATCTGTGGAAACGGAGAGAGAGACAGTTTAATGTCGCACCACCGAGCGGGCTGGACCAGCTCGAGAGAGAGAGGAACACTCACTCTGTATCCAACCCCCTGTCCCTGCCTGGGAGTGTTTGATGGGACAGTGTAGAGGGAGCTTTACTCTGTATCTAACCCCCTGTACCTGCCCTGGGAGTGTTTGATGGGACAGTGTAGAGGGAGCTTTACTCTGTATCTAACCCCCTGTACCTGCCCTGGGAGTGTTTGATGGGACAGTGTAGAGGGAGCTTTACTCTGTATCTAACCCCCTGTACCTGCCCTGGGAGTGTTTGATGGGACAGTGTAGAGGGAACTTTACTCTGTATCTAACCCCCTGTACCTGCCCTGGGAGTGTTTGATGGGACAGTGTAGAAGGTGCTTTACTCTGTATCTATCCCCGTGCTGTACCTGCCCTGGGGGTGTTTGATGGGGCAGTGTAGAGGGAGCTTTACTCTGTATCTATCCCCGTGCTGTACCTGCCCTGGGGGTGTTTGATGGGACAGTGTAGAGGGAGCTTTACTCTGTATCTAACCCCCTGTACCTGCCCTGGGAGTGTTTGATGGGACAACGTAGAGGGAGCTTTACTCTGTATCTAACCCCCTGTACCTGCCCTGGGTGTGTTTGATGGGACAGTGTAGAGGGAGCTTTACTCTGTATCTATCCCCGTGCTGTACCTGCCCTGGGAGTGTTTGATGGGACAGTGTAGAGGGAGCTTTACTCTGTATCTAACCCCCTGTACCTGCCCTGGGTGTGTTTGATGGGACAGTGTAGAGGGAGCTTTACTCTGTATCTATCCCCGTGCTGTACCTGCCCTGGGAGTGTTTGATGGGACAGTGTAGAGGGAGCTTTACTCTGTATCTAACCCCGTGCTGTACCTGCCCTGACGTTGCTGATGAAGCTCACATACCTTCTTCCTCTGATTCAGCGATCCCGGCTGGTGACCTCTGACCTCTGACCTGCGGCCTGTGACCCGGGCGGAGGGTCTCCAGCAGTTTCTTCTCGTACAGGCAGCGGGTGGATGCTGAGGAGCAGAAGGGGGAGGGTCAGTGTTGGGTCCTCGTACAAACGGTTTCACCCCTCGTCTCAGCCACTCCCGGCCTCCCCCCACATAAACCGATTACTATGGGGGGTCATTTCGCCTCCGATACTGACGGGACAGGGAGGGTGGGGATCTGCCCTCAGGAGCCCCCCACCCATTGGGGAGCAGAGTCCCCCTCCCCCCACCAATGATCAATGTCTCGCTGTCACCACTCCTTTATCGATGAGCTGCAGCCCTTTAAGTACTGCTGCTTACATATCGGATAGACGGCACAGAAACAGACCAATTGGCCCAACCAGTCCATGCCGGCGTTTATGTTCCTCTCGAGCCTCCTCTAGTCTTTCCCCGTCTAAATCTATCGGCATAAGCCTCTGTTCCCTTCTCCCCCGTGTGTTTGTCTCATCACCATCATCGGCAGTCCCTCGGAATCGAGGAAGACTCGCTTCCGCTCTTAACACGAGTCCTTCGGTGGCTGAACAGCCCAATACGGGAGCCACAGTCCCTGTCACAGGGTGGGACAGACAGTGGTTGAGGGAAGGGGAGGGTGGGACTGGTTTGCCGCACGCTCCTTCCGCTGCCTGCGCTTGGTTTCTGCACGCTCTCGGCGACGAGACTCGAGGTGCTCAGCGCCCTCCCGGATGCACTCCCTCCACTTAGGGCGGACTGGTCTTTGGGCCCAGGGACTCCCAGGTGTCGGTGGGGGATGTTGCACTTTATCAGGGAGGGCTTTGAGGGTGGTCCCTTGTAACGTTCCCTCTGCCCACCTTTGGCCCGTTTGCCCGTGAAGGAGTTCCGAGTAGAGCGCTTGCTTTGGGGAGTCTCGTGTCTGGGGGGACGTGCGGACAATGTGGCCCTGCCCCAGCGGAGCTGGTCGAGTGTGGTCAGTGCTTCAACGCTGGGGAAATGCTGCAGGAAAAATGCAGGCCCTTAAAAATGGTCGCCTTTGACCTTACAAAGGCCTTTGACACCGTCAACCGCGAGGGCCTATGTTTAAATGCATCGATACTGCCCCGTTTTTTTTATCCCAGCCTCCCGTGGGGAAATTCAGTCGGCCTCCTGGGCTCCCGCCCGACGGGCGAGTGTGCACGCCACGTGTTTAGCGCTGCGCTCTCGTTGGGCGTCAAAACTGAATTCGGGATTGTTGGGGGCCGCACCTAACGCCCGGCGGTGATTCTGGCGCTGCCCAATTTCAGCCCCGGTGATACGAGGTGCGAGACTCGGGGGCCGGGGGGGGGTGCCCGCGGGGGGCCCTGGGCTGCTTACCCACGACGGGGCCGTGCGGGATCGCACAGGCGCTCAGCCGGGCCGCCAGTTGCTCGTTGCTCAAACGCTTCAGCGCCTCCATGGCCGAGATCGTCCCCACGGACAGCGGGCCTCTTCGGGTCGCAGCGGACTGATCGCCTGCGGGAGGGAGGGAGGAAGGTCGGAGGTCATTTCCGGGGGAGTTGACCATCTTCGATTGCACGCTGGGGCCCGAGGGGGGGGGGGGGGGGGGGGTGAGGGGCAGGTCCACTCCCGAGTCCAGGAAACAACTTGTATTTATATGGCACCATTAACGTCCCGAGTTGCTTCACAGGAGTAGTCTGAGATTAAAGCAATTTTTGACACCGAGCCGCAGAAGTAGAAATTAACACAGGCGACCAAAAGGCTGGGTCATAGAGGTGGGTTTTAAGGAGCGTCTTGAAGGAGGAGGAGAGAGAGAGGCGGAGAGGTTTAGGGAGGGAGTTCCAGAGCTTGGGGCCCAGGCAACAGAAGGCACGGCCACCGATGGTGGAGCGATTATAATCAGGGATGGTCAGGAGGGCAGAATGAGAGGAGTGCAGAGATCTCGGGGGGCTGTGGGGCTGGAGGAGGTTAGAGAGATAGGGAGGGGTGTAGGGGCTGGAGGGGATTACAGAGATAGGGAGGGGTGTCGTGGTTGGAGGAGGCTACAGAGATAGGGAGGGGTGTAGGGGCTGGAGGGGGTTACAGAGATAGGGAGGGGTGTCGGGGCTGGAGGAGGTTACAGAGATAGGGAGGGGTGTAAGGGCTGGAGGAGGTTACAGAGATATGGAGGGGTGTAGGGCTGGAGGAGGTTACAGAGTTAGGGAGGGGTGTAGGGCTGGAGGTGGTTTCAAAGATAGGGAGGGGTGTAGGGCTGGAGGAGGTTACAGAGATGGGGAGGGGTGTAGGGGCTGGAGGGGGTTACAGAGATAGGGAGGGGTGTAGGGGCTGGAGGGGGTTACAGAGATAGGGAGGACCAAGGAGGCCACGGAGGGATTTGTAAACAAGGATGAGAATTTTGAAATCGAGGCATTGCTTAACCGGGAGCCAATGTAGGTCAGTGAGCACAGGGGGTAGGGGGTGATGGGTGAGCGGGACTCAGTGCAAGTTAGGACACGGGGGCAGCCGAGTTTTGGATTACATCTGGTTTACGTCAGGTAGAATGTGGGAGGCCGGCCAGGAGTGCATTGGAATGGTGAAGTCTGGAGGTAACAAAGACATGATGAAAACCATCAGAGGACCAGGGGGAGAGGGTCATATCAGCACAAATGTCCCAACACCCAGTGCTTATAATGTGACTGAGTAGCATTCTCTCTCTGTATCCCAGGTCTCTCTTTTTCTCTGTCTCTCTCTCCCAGGTCTCTTTCTCTGTCTGTCTGTGTCTCTCTCTGTCTCTCTCTCTCTCTCTCTCTCTGTCTCTGTCTCTGTCTCTCTCTCTCTCTCTGTCTCTGTCTCTGTCTCTGTCTCTCTCTCTGTCTCTCATCTCTCTCTCTATCCAAGTTCTCTCTGTCTGTCTGTCTCTGTCTCTCTCTCTCTCTCTTTGTCTCTCTCTATCCAAGTTCTCTCTGTCTCCCTCTCTCTCTATCCTGGGTCTGAAACTCACCACTGCTCTTTATGATATATATGAATGACCTGGACTTTGGTATATACAGGGCATCATCTTTAAAGTTTGCAGATGATACGAAACTCGGAAATGTTATAAACCATGAGGAAGATAGTGAGACACGTCAGGAGGACAGACAGCCTGGTGAAATGGGCGGACATGTGGCAGGTGCAGTTTAACACAGAGAGATGTGAAGTGATGTATTTTGGTAGGGAGAATGAGAAGGGGCAATATGAATGAAATGGTGCAATTTTAAAGAGGGTGCATGAACAGAGAGACCTGGGGGTGGTTGTGCACAAAACTCTGACACTGGCAGGACGAGATGAGAAGGCTGTTAAAATGGTGTACGGGATCTTTGGTTTTAATAGTAGAGGAACAGAGTACAAAATCAAGGAAGTTATGTTACCCCTTAAAAATAAACACTGGTTAGGCCCCAGCTAGCGTTGTGTGTCCAATTCTGGGCCCCGCACTGTCGGGAGGGTGTGAAGGCCTTGGAGAGGGTGGAGGGGAGATTGGCCAGAACGGTCCCGGGGGATGAGGGGGTTCAGTGACTGGGGGAGACTGGAGAAGCCGGGGGGGTCCTTCTCCTCGGAGCAGAGAAGGTTGAGAGGAGATTTAATCGAGGGATTCGAACTGATGAAGGGTTTTGATCGAGTGGATCGGGGGAACCTGTTCCCCGGGAGCAGGAGGGTCGGGTAACCAGAGGGACACAGATTGACGATAATCGGCGATGGAACCAGAGGGGGAGATGGGGAGAATGTGTTTACGCAGCGAGTTGTTGTGATCGGGAACGCGCTGCCTGAAAGCTCGGTGGGAGCAGATTCAATAGTAACTTTCAAACCGGGGGAATTGGATAAATACCTGAAGGGGGAAAATGTGTCGGGGCTGTGGGGAAAGGGCAGGGGGGAGTGTGGGACTGATTGGGGTCGCTCTGTCACAGAGCCGGCACAGCACGGGCTCCATGGGCCCAATGGCCTCTATTCTATGAAGTGGCAGAAATGAATGAAGAAACAGTCACTTTAGAGACCAAACAAGAGACTGAAGTAAATAAATTAAATGACACAGTAATAAATTAAATTAAAATTGAATAAATTAAAAGATGTAGGAACAAATTAATGACATTTGAATAAATTAAATGATTGAATAAATTAAAATGCAGGAATAAATTAAATGACGTAGGAGTAAATTAAATAATTGCTTCAATTAAATGTAGGAATAAATTAATCAAATACATTAAATGACGTCAGGACAAATTAATGACAGAATAAATTAAATGATGTAGGAATAAATTAAAGTATTGCATGATGTAGGACTAAATGAAACAATTAATTACGTGATCAATTAAATAATTGATATAGGAATAAATTAAATAATTTAATTAAAAGGTGTAAGAACAAATTAAATGACGTTTGAATAAATTAAACGATGCAGGAATAAGTTAAATTATTGAATAACGTAGAGATAAATTAAATAATTGAAGACATTAAATGATAATTGGATAAATGAAATACTTGGTGTGGAAATAAATTAAATAATTGAACATATGAAACGATTATTGAAAATGATAATTGAATAAAATAATTGAAGACATTAAATGATACTTGACTAACTGGAATAAGTGCAGACTTTGAATGCTGTCTCTGTGTCTACTCAGTGAGTACACCCCACTCAGTGAGTACATTCCACTCAGTGAGTACACCCCACTCAGTGAGTACATTCAGTGAGTACACCCCACTCAGTGTGTACACTCAGTGAGTACACCCCACTCAGTGAGTACATTCCACTCAGTGAGTACACCCCACTCAGTGTGTACACTCAGTGAGTACACCCCACTCAGTGAGTACATTCCACTCAGTGAGTACACCCCACTCAGTGAGTACATTCAGTGAGTACACCCCACTCAGTGAGTACATTCAGTGAGTACACTCCATTCAGTGAGTACACCCCACTCAGTGAGTACATTCAGTGAGTACACCCCACTCAGTGAGTACATTCAGTGAGTACACCCCACTCAGTGAGTACACTCCACTCAGTGAGTACATTCAGTGAGTACACTCCACTCAGTGAGTACATTGTGAGTACACCCCACTCAGTGAGTACATTCAGTGAGTACACCCCACTCAGTGAGTACACCCCACTCAGTGAGTACATTCAGTGAGTACACTCCATTCAGTGAGTACACCCCACTCAGTGAGTACATTCAGTGAGTACACCCCACTCAGTGAGTACATTCAGTGAGTACACCCCACTCAGTGAGTACACTCCATTCAGTGAGTACATTCAGTGAGTACACTCCACTCAGTGAGTACATTCAGTGAGTACACCCCACTCAGTGAGTACATTCCACTCAGTGAGTACACCCCACTCAGTGAGTACATTCCACTCAGTGAGTACACCCCACTCAGTGAGTACATTCAGTGAGTACACCCCACTCAGTGAGTACATTCAGTGAGTACACTCCATTCAGTGAGTACACCCCACTCAGTGAGTACATTCAGTGAGTACACCCCACTCAGTGAGTACATTCAGTGAGTACACCCCACTCAGTGAGTACACTCCACTCAGTGAGTACATTCAGTGAGTACACTCCACTCAGTGAGTACATTGTGAGTACACCCCACTCAGTGAGTACATTCAGTGAGTACACCCCACTCAGTGAGTACACCCCACTCAGTGAGTACATTCAGTGAGTACACTCCATTCAGTGAGTACACCCCACTCAGTGAGTACATTCAGTGAGTACACCCCACTCAGTGAGTACATTCAGTGAGTACACCCCACTCAGTGAGTACACTCCATTCAGTGAGTACATTCAGTGAGTACACTCCACTCAGTGAGTACATTCAGTGAGTACACCCCACTCAGTGAGTACATTCAGTGGGACTGTGTGGAGGGGGAGGACCCTCCCTCACTTACCGTGGGGGGTCCCTGTGTCCCAGGTTGTCTCTCTCTCTCTCTCTCTGTCCCTCACACTGGGACACCGCCCGCCGCCATCTTGTGGGTCCCTGGCCGACGGCGCTGCTGTGCGCATGCGCTGACATAGCGAGAGAGCTAGAGGCGAGTACGCATGCGCGGGCAGAATCCAGGGTTCCCCCCAGCTCCTGCTCCTCTCCAAGCTTGCTGCCCCCCTGGGGTTCCCCCCAGCTCCTGCTCCTCTCCAAGCTTGCTGCCCCCCTGGGGTTCCCCCCAGCAAATCCCAATGCACCCCAAAAATACATCTATTTCCCCCATCCCTCCTCCTCAAATCTGCAGCAGCCAATCACAAGGGTTAGCTCAACACTTTCTGCTCTTTGCCCCTCTCTTTCCCCCACGCACACATTGGGGCTTTATATATCACAGTGACACCCAGACACTGTCCCCGGGCCGCGCGCCCTCTCGCCTCCCGACTCACAGGGTCCTGAGGCCGAGCCCCCGCTCTGCACATTCTCACTCCCAGTGCAGTGCTGAGGGAGCCCCGCACTGTCGGAGGGGCGGTACTGAGGGAGCGCCGCACTGTCGGAGGGGCGGTACTGAGGGAGCCCCGCACTGTCGGAGGGGCGGTACTGAGGGAGCCCCGCACTGTCGGAGGGGCGGTACTGAGGGAGCGCCGCACTGTCGGAGGGGCGGTACTGAGGGAGCCCCGCACTGTCGGAGGGGCGGTACTGAGGGAGCCCCGCACTGTCGGAGGGGCAGTACTGAGGGAGCCCCGCACTGTCGGAGGGGCGGTACTGAGGGAGCGCCGCACTGTCGGAGGGGCGGTACTGAGGGAGTGCCGCACTGTCGGAGGGGCAGTACTGAGGGAGCCCCGCACTGTCGGAGGGGCAGTACTGAGGGAGCCCCGCACTGTCGGAGGGGCAGTACTGAGGGAGCGCCGTACTGTCGGAGGGGCAGTACTGAGGGAGCCCCGCACTGTCGGAGGGGCGGTACTGAGGGAGGCCCGCACTGTCGGAGGGGCAGTAGAGAGCATGCCGTCACTCCTGATTCTCGGCAGGGTGGCGTGAGGCAGTGGCGACGTTGTATCGAGCACCCGACCCGTCGTGCGATCGCGGGAGACCCAAGTGGAGCTGTACGAGATCCCCGATCCGATTAAGCTGGACCAGATCAAGCCCTCTGCAGCGACAGACGGCGGCAGCAAATGTTACATCGTTGGAGAGAGGTGCAGAGGGAGCGTTGGAAGGCACAACACCTCCAACCCCGCCCCACCCAGCTCATCCCGCACAGAGCCCTTCTCCCAATCGCCAATTCCCACCCCAGTCCCTGCCTTCTGAACCCCTCCCTCACCTCAAAGACCAAAGGACTCTCTCTCTCTGTCTCTGTCTCTCTCTCTCTCTCTCTCTCCCTGTCTCTCTCTCTCTCTCTCTCTCCCTCCCTCCCTCCCTCGCGCGCTCTCTCGCCCCCAGCGGACGACGATATCTGTCCGTGTGCGTTGTGGGATCTTGCTCAATGCTCCAACCCCGCCTCCCCTTAGCCCCCGAGCATTAGAGTCATTTACCTTGCCCTGTTTCTCGTTCAGAGTTGCGGTGTTTCACCAGCGGTGCGACGGTGCCACTTGCCATCATTCTACCCACCGGCTCCGCCTTCGAGAACCTTGTCGGTAAAATCTCTCTCTTCCTCCGTCGCCCGATTGTCTTTCAGTTGTGGCACTGACGTGTGTGTGTGTTTCGCAGATGTAGGGGGAATCCGCTTTTCCGACTGTGCACCTCCTTCTGACTGTGGCTCAGTGAGTCACATCCTCGCCTCGGAGCCAGAGGGTCGTGGGTTCGAGTCCCACTCCGGAGACTTGAGCGCAAAACTCCAGGCTGACACACCCAGTGCAGTGCTGAGGGAACGCCGCACTGTCGGAGGGGCGGTACTGAGGGAGAGCCGCACTGTCGGAGGGGCAGTACAGAGGGAGCGCCGCACTGTCGGAGGGGCGGTACTGAGGGAGCGCCGCACAGTCGGAGGGGCGGTACTGAGGGAGCGCCGCACTGTCGGAGGGGCAGTACTGAGGGAGCGCCGCACTGTCGGAGGGGCTGTATTTCGGGATGAGACGTTAAACCGAGGCCCTGTCTGCCCTCTCGGGTGGATGTAAAAGATCCCGGGGCCACTATTGGAAGAAGAGCAGGGGGAGTTCTCCCCGGTGTCCTGGGGCCAATATTTATCCCTCGACCAACATCACTAAAACAGACGATCCGGGTCATTATCACATCGCTGTGTGTGGGAGCTTGCTGTGCGCAAATTGACGTTTCCCACAATGCAACAGTGAGCGCACTTCAAACAGATGTCCTTCGTGGGCTGCGAGGCTTTGGGACGTCCGGAGGGATTGAAAGGCGCCGGAGCGATGGGAGGCGTTTTTTCATCTCAGTCACGAGGACATATTGTGAGCAGGGGACCTTGGCTGGCCCAGTTTCAAATGCAAAAAAAATGAGGAAGTGAATCACCACAGTTGTCCGATCTCTTTATTCAATGGTTCTTAACCCCAGTTTAATCTCACTGGGTGGGAATTACACTCCCCAACACTCGTTTACCGCACACCATTAGTTTCACAGTGACAACGCCAACACAGAAATAACGTACGGCATATTTTGGCAAGGAATCAAGGAGCTCACATCGGACTCAAAATCCGAATCGAAATGGGCTGGAGGGGCAAACAGATCTGGGGGTTCACATGCACATATCACAAAGTAGCAACACAGGCCATCACAATCGCAAAGCAGGCACTAGGGTTTATTTCTCGAGGGAGAGAGTTGAAAAGCAGAGAAGTTATGATAAACTTGTATCGAACCTTCGTTAGACCACACTGGGAGCACCGTGCACAGTTCTGGTCTTCATGTACCTGGGTTAGTCCACACTTGGAGCACTGTGCACAGTTCTGGTCTTCATGTACCTGGGTTAGACCACACTGGGAGCACTGTGCACAGTTCTGGTCTCCATATACCTGGGTTAGACCACACTGGGAGCACTGTGCACAGTTCTGGTCTTCATATACCTGGGTTAGACCACACTGGGAGCACCGTGCACAGTTCTGGTCTCCATATACCTGGGTTCGGCCACACTGGGAGCACCGTGCACAGTTCTGGTCTCCATATACCTGGGTTAGACCACACTGGGAGCACTGTGTACACA
>NC_092008.1:763483-815983 GCF_044704955.1 Pristiophorus japonicus | reverse complement strand
CCTCCCTAACAGCACTGTGGGAGCACCTTCACCACACGGACTGCAGCGGTTCAAGAAGGAGCCTTACCACCACCTAAAGTGAGTACATTCCAAAAAGTATTTAATTGGTTATAAAGCTCGGTGGTTGTGAAAGGTACTATATAAATGAAAGTCTTTCTTTCTGTCCCAAGGGCCATTAGGGCTGAGCAATTAATGCTGGCCTTGCGCACATTCCATAAAAGAAACCCTCCCCCCATTACATCCATAAGAGGTTCCAGCAAATGAGTTTTGGAGAAGTAAAACTACAACTCCCAGCAGGCTGCAGCGGCCTGGGCAGGCGCAGTGAGGCTCAGCCTCCATCTCCCAGCATGCCGCGGCCCATGGGCGCCAAACCCCCCACGCTGCGACAAAACTACAACTCCCAGCAGGCTGCAGCGGCCTGGGCAAGCGCAGTGAGTCTCAGCATCCATCTCCCAGCATGCCGCGGCCCATGGGCGCCAAACCCCCCCCCCCCACGCGGCGACAAAACTACAACTCCCAGCAGGCTGCAGCGGCCTGGGCATGCGCAGCCGGCGGCCGGCCGACAAGTCCCGGCAGGCTGCGCGGCAGGGGGCAGAGGCGGCAGAAGGAGCGCAATGGCGGACAGCCTTCGCCTTTGGTTTCGCTTCGCAGACGGGAAAAGCGCCCCCCCCGCGGCCTTCTCCTTCGCCACACGCCCTCCGGAGAGGACGAGCCCGCCTCGCCATCCCCGCCGACGGCCGCTGGAGGCGCGGCAAAGGATACAACCGCAGCCGGTTAGCGCCGTTAGCGACGGCCGCCGCCGCCGCCGCCATCTTGATTCGAGGAGTTGAGGCGGCTGGACTCGACCATCGAGCGGGGGGAAGAGGGGGGGGTTCGGCTGGTGGGAGATACCACTCAGGGAGAAGGGTTTTTTTTTAATCCAGCCAGTGGGGGAGACCATCCTGCAGCAAGAGAGGGGGGGGGGGAAGTGGAAGATACCATTGAAGAAAAGGGGGTAGGAGGGGACAGGAGGCTAATGGAATGCACTCCCTCAGATCAAAAAGACTTGCATTTGTACAGCGCCTTTCACAACCGCTCCGCTTTTACCGCCGGCGAAGCACTTTTGGAGTGCGGTTATTCTTGCAACGCGGGAAACGCAAAAGCCAAAATTGCGCACAGCAAGCTCCCAAAGCCGCAATCTCCACCCGCCGATGAAGGACCAGGGCAGCAGGCGCATGGGAACACCACCACCTCCACGTTCCCCTCTCAGCCATTTAGGACCGAGATGGGGAGAAACTTCTTCACCCAGAGAATTGTGAACCTGTGGAATTCTCTACCACAGAGAGTTGTTGGGGGCCAGTTCGTTGGATATATTCAAAAGGGAGTTAGATGTGGCCCTTACGGCTAAAGGGATCAAGGGGTATGGAGAGAAAGCAGGAATGGGATACTGAGGGAATGATCAGCCATGATCTTATTGAATGGTGGTGCAGGCTCGAAGGGCCGAATGGCCTGCTCCTGCACCTATTTTCTATGTTTCACACACACACCATGCAGGTACAGCAGGCGGTGAAGAAGGCAAATGGCATGTTGGCCTTCATAGCGAGAGGATTTGAGTACAGGAGCAGGGAGGTCTTACTGCAGTTGTACAGGGTCTTGGTGAGGCCACACCTGGAATATTGTGTTCAGTTTTGGTCTCCTAATCTGAGGAAGGACATTCTTGCTATTGAGGGAGTGCAGCGAAGGTTCACCAGACTGATTCCCGGGATGGCAGGACTGACATATGAAGAAAGACTGGATCGACTGGGCTTATATTCACTGGAGTTTCGAAGAATGAGAGGGGATCTCATAGAAACATATAAAATTCTGACGGGACTGGACAGGTTAGATGCAGGAAGAATGTTCCCGATGTTGGGGAAGTCCAGAACCAGGGGTCACAGTCTAAGGATAAGGGGTAAGCCATTTAGGACCGAGATGAGGAGAAGCTTTTTCACCCAGAGAGTGGTGAACCTGTGGAATTCTCTACCACAGAGAGTTGTTGGGGTCAGTTCGTTAGATATATTCAAAAGGGAGTTAGATGTGGCCCTTACGGCTAAAGGGATCAAGGGGTATGGAGAGAAAGCAGGAATGGGGTACTGAGGGAATGATCAGCCATGATCACATTGAATGGTGGCGCAGGCTCGAAGGGCCGAATAGCCTACTCCTGCACCTATCTTTTATGTTTCTATCCCTCGACTGGGAAATATATCGGCCGTTCCTTCATCGTCGCTGGGTCACAATCCTGGAACTCCCTCCCTAACAGCACTGTGGGAGCACCTTCACCACACGGACTGCAGCGGTTCAAGAAGGCGGCTCACCACCACCTTCTCAAGGGGCAATTAGGGACGGGCAATAAACGCCGGCCTGGCCAGCGACGCCCACATCCCAGGAACAATTTTTTTTTAAATGAGCTGCTGTCTACATATTCACAGCATAACTAAAATCGCCTTTTTCCAACTCCGTAACATCGCCCGTCTCAAGCCCCTGGTAAAACACCAGCCTTACATAAGAATTAGGAGCAGGAGTCGGCCATTCGGCCCCTCGAGCCCGCTCCGCCATCCAATCAGATCACGGCTGATCTTCGACCTCAACTCCACTTTCCCGCCCGATCCCTCGATTCCCCTCGAGCCCAAAAACCTACCGATCTCGGCCTTGACTATACTCAATGACTGAGCCTCCACAGCCCTCTGGGACAGAGAATTCCAAAGATTCACCTCCCTCCGAGTGAAGAAATTCCTCCTCATCTCAGTCCTAAATGGCCGAGCCCTTATCCTGAGACTGTGTGACCCCTGGTTCTAGACTCCCCAGCCCCGGGGGAAACACCCTCCCTGCATCTACCCCGTCAATCCCCCTCACAATCCGACACGTTTCAGTGAGATCACCTCCCATTCTTCTAAACTCCAGAGAGTACAGGCCCAGTCTGCTCAATCTCTGCTCCTCGGACAATCCCCCCATCCCAGGAATCAGTCTGGTGAACCTTCATTGCTCCCCTTCTGAGGCAAGGATGTCCTTCCTCAGATAAGGAGGCCACTGTGCACAGTAGATCTCGTAATATCAGGGGTCCCTCAGACACTGGGCATCCCGCTACCCTCTCAGGAACCACGCGCTGCTTGGAAAGATCGGGACAGCTCGGTGTTCGCGGAGATCGGGGCAGGGACCGGTCAGTTTGTGGATCAAGGCTGTCAACTGTGGCCCAGTGCGTAGCACACTCGTCACTGAGACAGAAGGTTGTGGGTTCAAGTCCCACTCCAGGGACCCGAGCATAGAAATCTAGGCTGACACTCCCAGTGCAGTGCTGAGGGAGTGCCGCACTGTCGGAGGGGCAGTACTGAGGGAGCGCCGCACTGTCGGAGGGGCGGTACTGAGGGAGCACCGCACTGTTGGAGGGGCAGTACTGAGGGAGAGCCGCACTGTCGGAGGGGCGGTACTGAGGGAGCGCTGCACTGCGCTGTCGGCGGGGCAGTACTGAGGGAGCACCGCACTGTCGGAGGGGCGGTACTGAGGGAGCGCCGCATTGTCGGAGGAGCAGTACTGAGGGAGCACCGCACTGTCGGAGGGGCGGTACTGAGGGAGCACCGCACTGTCGGAGGGGCGGTACTGAGGGAGCACCGCACTGTCGGAGGGGCGGTACTGAGGGAGCGCCGCACTGTCGGAGGGGCGGTACTGAGGGAGTGTCGTACTGTCGGAGGGGCGGTACTGAGGGAGCCCCGCACTGTCGGAGGGGCGGTACTGAGGGAGCGCCGCACTGTCGGAGGGGCGGTACTGAGGGAGCGCCGCATTGTCGGAGGAGCAGTACTGAGGGAGCACCGCACTGTCGGAGGGGCGGTACTGAGGGAGCACCGCACTGTCGGAGGGGCGGTACTGAGGGAGCGCCACACTGTCGGAGGGGCGGTACTGAGGGAGCACCGCACTGTCGGAGGGGCGGTACTGAGGGAGCACCGCACTGTCGGAGGGGCGGTACTGAGGGAGCACCGCACTGTCGGAGGGGCGGTACTGAGGGAGCGCCGCACTGTCGGAGGGGCGGTACTGAGGGAGTGTCGTACTGTCGGAGGGGCGGTACTGAGGGAGCCCCGCACTGTCGGAGGGGCGGTACTGAGGGAGCGCCGCACTGTCGGAGGGGCTGTATTTCGGATGAGACGTTAAACCGAGGCCCCGTCTGCCCTCTCGGGTGGATGTAAAAGATCCCGGGGCCACTATTGAAGAAGAGCAGGGGGAGTTCTCCCCGGTGTCCTGGGGCCCAATATTTATCCCTCAACCAACATCACTAAAACAGACGATTCGGGTCATTATCACATCGCTGTGTGTGGGAGCTTGCTGTGCGCAGGTTGCCGATTCCCACATTACAACAGTGAGCGCACTCCGATAGTACGCCATTGGCTGTGAGGCGCTTTGGGACGTCCGGTGGTCGTGAAAGGCGCTATATAAATGCGAGTCTTTCAGCAGGACTGCAGCGCACTCTCTCTCTCTCTATCTCTCTCTCTGTCACTGCTGTTTACCCATTGTCATTGCTGCCAATGTGAGCGAGATTGGGAGCAACAGGTCAGCTCTTAAGATAAGAGTTTGGAAAAATATGGAGTGATCCAGAGGTCAGAGCCCTGTGTTTGGAACCACTTCAGCGGAGGACTGACGCATGTCTGTGCGCGACATCACCGGCTTATCTCTCACTGCTGGAGGGTTCTGTGACTCCTGCAAGTTTGTAGTTTATTGTCGGATTTGCGACATTGAGTCGAAAACACTGATTCGACAAATATTTTCTCCCTAATTCCCTTCTTCCCTCTCCTGACTCTCTCTTGGGTACAGTTCCTTGTCCAGAGACTCCAAGCTGACACTCCCAGTGCCTTACTGAGGGAGCGCCGCACTGCGCTGTCGGAGGGGCGGTACTGAGGGAGCGCCGTACTGCGCTGTCGGAGGGGCGGTACTGAGGGAGCGCCGCACTGCGCTGTCGGAGGGGCGGTACTGAGGGAGCGCCGTACTGCGCTGTCGGAGGGGCGGTACTAAGGGAGCGCCGCACTGCGCTGTCGGAGGGGCGGTACTGAGGGAGCGCCGCACTGTCGGAGGGGCGGTACTGAGGGAGCGCCGCACTGCGCTGTCGGAGGGGCGGTACTGAGGGAGCGCCGTACTGCGCTGTCGGAGGGGCGGTACTGAGGGAGCACCGCACTGCGCTGTTGGAGGGGCCGTTACTGAGGGAGCGCCGCACTGTCGGAGAGACGGTACTGAGGGAGCGCCGCACTGTCGGAGGGACGGTACTGAGGGAGTGTCGGAGGGGCAGTACTGAGGGAGTGCCGCACTGTCGGAGGGGCGGTACTGAGGGAAACATAGAAAATAGGTGCAGGAGTAGGCCATTCGGCCCTTCTAGCCTGCACCGCCATTCAATGAGTTCATGGCTGAACATTCAACTTCAGTACCCCATTCCTGCTTTCTCACCATACCCCTTGATCCCCCTAGTAGTAAGGACCTCATCTAACTCCTTTTTGAATATATTTAGTGAATTGGCCTCAACAACTTTCTGTGGTAGAGAATTCCACAGGTTCACCACTCTCTGGGTGAAGAAGTTCCTCCGCATCTCGGTCCTAAATGGCTTACCCCTTATCCTTAGACTGTGACCTCTGGTTCTGGACTTCCCCAACATTGGGAACATTCTTCCTGCATCCAACCTGTCTAACCCCGTCAGAATTTTAAATGTTTCTATGAGGTCCCCTCTCATTCTTCTGAACTCCAGTGAATACAAGCCCAGTTGATCCAGTCTTTCTTGATAGGTCAGTCCCGCCATCCCGGGAATCAGTCTGGTGAACCTTCGCTGCACTCCCTCAATAGCAAGAATGTCCTTCCTCAGGTTAGGAGACCAAAACTGTACACAATACTCCAGGTGTGGCCTCACCAAGGCCCTGTACAACTGTAGCAACACCTCCCTGCCCCTGTACTCAAATCCCCTTGCTATGAAGGCCAACATGCCATTTGCTTTCTTAACCGCCTGCTGCACCTGCATGCCAACCTTCAATGACTGATGTTCCATGACACCCAGGTCTCGTTGCACCTCCCCTTTTCCTAATCTGTCACCATTCAGATAATAGTCTGTCTCTCTGTTTTTACCATCAAAGTGGATAACCTCACATTTATCCACATTATACTTCATCTGCCATGCATTTGCCCACTCACCTAACCTATCCAAGTCGCTCTGCAGCCTCACAGCATCCTCCTCGCAGCTCACACTGCCACCCAACTTAGTGTCATCCGCAAATTTGGAGATACTACATTTAATCCCCTCATCTAAATCATTAATGTACAGTGTAAACAGCTGGGGCCCCAGCACAGAACCTTGCGGTACCCCACTAGTCACTGCCTGCCATTCTGAAAAGTACCCATTTACTCCTACTCTTTGCTTCCTGTCTGACAACCAGTTCTCAATCCATGTCAGTACACTACCCCCAATCCCATGTGCTCTAACTTTGCACATCAATCTCTTGTGTGGGACCTTGTCGAACGCCTTCTGAAAGTCCAAATATACCACATCAACTGGTTCTCCCTTATCCACTCTACTGGAAACATCCTCAAAAAATTCCAGAAGATTTGTCAAGCATGATTTCCCTTTCACAAATCCATGCTGACTTGGACCTATCTCTTTCCAAATGCACTGCTATGACATCCTCAATAATTGATTCCATCATTTTACCCACTACCGATGTCAGGCTGACGGGTCTATAATTCCCTGTTTTCTCTCTCCCTCCTTTTTTAAAGTGGGGTTACATTGGCTACCCTCCACTCCATAGGAACTGATCCAGAGTCAATGGAATGTTGGAAAATGACTGTCAACGCATCCGCTATTTCCAAGGCCACCTCCTTAAGTACTCTGGGATGCAGTCCATCAGGCCCTGGGGATTTATTGGCCTTCAATCCCATCAATTTCCCCAACACAATTTCCCGGCTAATAAGGATTTCCCTCAGTTCCTCCTCCTTACTAGACCCCCCGACCCCTTTTATAACCGGAAGGTTGTTCGTGTCCTCCTTCGTGAATACCGAACCAAAGTACTTGTTCAATTGGTCCGCCATTTCTTTGTTCCCCGTTATGACTTCCCCTGATTCTGACTGCAGTGGACCTACGTTTGTCTTTACTAACCTTTTTCTCTTTACATATCTATAGAAACTTTTGCAATCCGTCTTAATGTTCCCTGCAAGCTTCTTCTCATACTCCATTTTCCCTGCCCTAATCAAACCCTTTATCCTCCTCTGCTGAGTTCTAAATTTCTCCCAGTCCCCAGGTTCGCTGCTATTTCTGGCCAATTTGTATGCCACTTCCTTGGCTTTAATACTATCCCTGATTTCCCTTGATAGCCACGATTGAGCCACCTTCCCTTTTTTATTTTTATGCCAGACAGGAATGTACAATTGTTGTAGTTCATCCATGCGGTCTTTAAATGTCTGCCATTGCCCATCCACAGTCAACCCCTTAAGTATCATTCGCCAATCCATCCCAGCCAATTCACGCCTCATACCTTCAAAGTTAGCCTTCTTTAAGTTCTGGACCATGGTCTCTGAATTAACTGTTTCATTCTCCATCCCAATGCAGAATTCCACCATATTATGGTCACTCTTCCCCAAGGGGCCTCGCACAACGAGATTGCTAATTAATCCTCTCTCATTACATAACACCCAGTCTAAGATGGCCTCCCCCCTAGTTGGTTCCTCGACATATTGGTCTAAAAAACCATCCCTTATGCACTCCAGAAAATCCTCCTCCACCGTATTGCTTCCAGTTTGGTTAGCCCAATCTATGTGCATATTAAAGTCACCCATTATAACTGCTGCACCTTTATTGCATGCACCCCTAATTTCCTGTTTGATGCCCTCTCCAACATCACTACTACTGTTTGGAGGTCTGTACACAACTCCCACTAACGTTTTTTGCCCTTTGGTGTTCTGCAGCTCTACCCATATAGATTCCACATCATCCAAGCTAATGTCCTTCCTAACTATTGCCTTAATCTCCTCCTTAACCAGCAATGCTACCCCACCTCCTTTTCCTTTTATTCTATCCTTCCTGAATGTTGAATACCCCTGGATGTTGAGTTCCCAGCCCTGATCATCCTGGAGCCACGTCTCCGTAATCCCAATCACATCATATTTGTTAACATCTATTTGCACAGTTAATTCATCCACCTTATTACAGATACTCCTTGCATTAAGACACAAAGCCTTTAGGCTTGTTTTTTTAACACCCTCTGTCCTTTTAGAATTTTGCTGTACAATGGCTCTTTTTGTTCTTTGCCTTGGGTTTCTCTGCCCTCCACTTTTCCTCATCTCCTTTCGGTCTTTTGTTTTTGCCTCCTTTTTGTTTCCCTCTATCTCCCTGTATTGGTTCCCATCCCCCTGCCATATTAGTTTAACTCCTCCCCAACAGCACTAGCAAACACTCCCCCGAGGACATTGGTTCCGATTCTGCCCAGGTGCAGACCGTCAGGATTGTACTGGTCCCACCTCCCCCAGAACCGGTTCCAATGCCCCAGGAATTTGAATCCCTCCCTGCTGCACCATTGCTCAAGCCACATATTCATCTGAGCTATCCTGTGATTCCTACTCTGACTAGCACGTGGCACTGGTAGCAATGCCGAGATTACTACTTTTGAGGTCCTATTTTTTAATTTAGCTCCTAGCTCCTTAAATTCATTTCGTAGGAACTCATCCCTTTTTTTACCTATGTCATTGGTACCAACGTGCACCACAACAACTGGCTGTTCTCCCTCCCTTTTTAGAATGTCCTGCACCCGCTCCGAGACATCCTTGACCCTTGCACCAGGGAGGCAACATACCATCTTGGAGTCTCGGTTGCGGCCGCAGAAACGCCTATCTATTCCCCTTACAATTGAATCCCCTATCACTATCGCTCGCCCACTCTTTTTCCTGCCCTCCTGTGCAACAGAGCCAGCCACGGTGCCATGAACTTGGCTGCTGCTGCCCGCTCCTGATGAGTCATCCCCCTCAACAGCACTCAAAGCAGTGTATCTGTTTTGCAGTGGGCTGACCACAGGGGACCCCTTCCTTCCTTGCACTACTCTTCCTGCTGGTCTTCCATTCCCTATCTGGCTGTGGACCCTTCTCCTGCGGTAAGACCAACTCGCTACACGTGATACTCATGTCATTCTCAGCATCGTGGATGCTCCAGAGTGAATTCACCTTCAGCTCCAACTCCGCAACGCGGACCGTCAGTAGCCGGAGGTGGACACACTTCCCGCACATGTAGTCGTCAGGGACACTGGTGTTGTCCCCGTGTTCCCACATGGTACAGGAGGAGCATATCACGTGACCGAGCTGTCCTGCCATGACTTACTGTCGGAGGGGCTGTATTTCGGGATGAGACATTAAACCGAGGCCCCGTCTGCCCTCTCGGGTGGATGTAAAAGATCCCACAGCCACTATTGGAAGAAGAGCAGGGGGAGTTCTCCCCGGTGTCCTGGGGCCCACTATTTTCTTGCTCGCTCACATGCTCCCTGTTTCTCTCTCTGTGTCCAATAGATACCCCTCGACCAACGTCACTCAAAAAACAGACGATCTGGGTCGTTACCACGTTGCCTGTTTGTGGGAGCTTGCTGTGCGCAAATTGGCTGCCGCCTTTCATCAACAAAAAAAAGAGCTTCCTTGGCTGTGAGGCGCTGCGGGAGGTCGCGAGGTTACGAAAGGCGATGTCTGATGAACAGTACGTGGGTTTGATGAGACGTGAACCCTGTTGTTATTTGCCGAGTGACTCTGGGAGCAGTGGTTACACATTAACCGGGCCTTGCAATGCTTTCCAGCCGACTGCTGAGCCCTGGCCCAATGAGGGGCTGGGTTGCATGTCGGGCCCTGAACTCGCCCTCGCCCTGAGCCAGGCCGCCCCCACCCCTCCCCCCAGGCAGGGCGAGGGCTCTTTAAATAGGAGCAACGTGAACAGGTTCAGGAATTCCACTCGCAGAGTACAGGGAGAGTGAGACTGCGGGAGGAGCGACCGAGACTGCGCGAGGAGCACAGGAAGCGAGGCGTCGATTCCAGCGCCCCGCGGAGGTCTCCTGTCCCCGCGTGCTGTCCCGAGCCCGGGCCACGTGCCCCGGTGATCACCCGCCCAGCCCCCGACCGAGAAGGCCAACAGTGAATCGCACCCCTGCCCTGGGCCAGCGGCTCAGGTAAACCCCCGTCAGCGGGTCAAACGGATACCAGGAAATCTCCTGGACGGGCGGGGGGTAGTCAGGCCACCGATCGTGACAAGGCTGCAGATCTCAGCCAGAACGAGCAGTGTAGAGGGAGCTTTACGCTGTATCTAACCCCCTGTACCTGCCCTGGGAGTGTTTGATGGGACAGTGTAGAGGGAGCTTTACTCTGTATCTAACCCCCTGTACCTGCCCTGGGAGTGTTTGATGGGACAGTGTAGAGGGAGCTTTACTCTGTATCTAACCCCCTGTACCTGCCCTGGGAGTGTTTGATGGGACAGTGTAGAGGGAGCTTTACTCTGTATCTAACCCCCTGTACCTGCCCTGGGAGTGTTTGATGGGACAGTGTAGAGGGAGCTTTACTCTGTATCTAACCCCCTGTACCTGCCCTGGGAGTGTTTGATGGGACAGTGTAGAGGGAGCATTACTCTGTATCTAACCCCCTGTACCTGCCCTGGGAGTGTTTGATGGGACAGTGTAGAGGGAGCTTTACTCTGTATCTAACCCCCTGTACCTGCCCTGGGAGTGTTTGATGGGACAGTGTAGAGGGAGCTTTACTCTGTATCTAACCCCCTGGACCTGGCCTGGGAGTGTTTGATGGGACAGTGTAGAGGGAGCTTTACTCTGTATCTAACACCCTGTACCTGCCCTGGGAGTGTTTGATGGGACAGTGTAGAGGGAGCTTTACTCTGTATCTAACCCCCTGTACCTGCCCTGGGAGTGTTTGATGGGACAGTGTAGAGGGAGCTTTACTCTGTATCTAACCCCCTGTACCTGCCCTGGGAGTGTTTGATGGGACAGTGTAGAGGGAGCTTTACTCTGTATCTAACTCCCTGTACCTGCCCTGGGAGTGTTTGATGGGACAGTGTAGAGGGAGCTTTACTCTGTATCTAACCCCCTGTACCTGCCCTGGGAGTGTTTGATGGGACAGTGTAGAGGGAGCTTTACTCTGTATCTAACCCCGTGCTGTACCTGCCCTGGGAGTGTCAGTCGGATCTAACTCTGTGCGTCTGATCGGCAGGTTCGAATCGAGTGCGGATCGCCATCTCTGCGAGACAAGACGACATTCCCCCCCCCAGCCCCTGCCCCTGACCTGCCCAGGATTGCGTTGGAGTTTACCGCTGGGTGACGATGTTCTATTACGGCTGCCCCAGCCTGTGCGCCCGGGTCCAGCAGCCCCTCTGGGAGTACAGCAGCGACAGCTCCGGCGAGAGTTCCCCGTTGCGCGAGGGCCCCGGGCCCGGCGAGGGCTTCATCGACTACCTGCTCTCCCAGGCCGCGTCGTGCGAGCAACCGGGCTCCGACCGCCAGCTGCCCGACTCGCTGCCCGGGCCCTCGCGCCTCTTCCAGCCCACCCTGGACGAGATTGAAGAGTTCCTGCTGGAGCACGCGGGCCTGGCGCTGAGGGGGCGGGCCGGCCCGGAGGCCCAGCTGGGAGCGGAGGAGAGCTCGCCGTGCCCGGCGGAGCAGCTCGAGCCTCGGCGCGCCGCCGTGGAGGCGGCGCAGCGGGCGGGCGGCGGGGAGCAGAAGACCCCGGCCGCTTGCTGCCCCCCCCCCCTGGTCCTGCAGCTGCGGGAAGGCCGGGGGCTGGCCTCCCAGCTGCTGGTCAGCATCCAGGGTCAGACCTACAGCCTGGTGCCCCAGGCCCTGCCCTGTGCCCCGCCCCCCCGCCAGTTCGTCCGCATCGCCGCCAAGCTCTCGGCCCAGGCCCAGGCCTGCCACCGGGCCCCCAGGCTGGGGTGCCCAGCCGCCGCTGCCCGCCCCGAGCTCCAGAAGGTGCACAAGTGCGCGTACCCGGGCTGTGCCAAGATGTACAGCAAGAACAGCCACCTCAAGGCCCACACGCGGCGACACACCGGGGAGAAGCCCTTCGCGTGTACCTGGCTCGGCTGTGACTGGAGGTAAGAGGACCACTGGCCCAAAGCAAGAGTTTGATCGGTGTTGAGGGGGGCTGGGCCGTGACGCCCCCTGCAGTCAAATATCCCGCCCACCGGCAAACGCCTGGTGGTTGACCCCCTGCCAAAGGTGGGCAGAGGAAACGTTACAAGGGACCCACCCTCAAAGCCTCCCTGATAAAGTGCAACATCCCCACCGACACCTGGGAGTCCCTGGGCCCAAAGACCAGTCCGCCCTGAGTGGAGGAAGTGCATCCGGGAGGGCGCTGAGCACCTCGAGTCTCGTCGCCGAGAGCGTGCAGAAACCAAGCGCAGGCAGCGGAAGGAGCGTGCGGCAAACCAGTCCCACCCTCCCCTTCCCTCAACCACTGTCTGTCCCACCTGTGACAGGGACTGTGGTTCCTGTATTGGACTGTTCAACCACCTGAGGACTCATGTTAAGAGTGGAAGCAAGTCTTCCTCGATTCCGAGGGACTGCCTACGATAAACCGCCTTATCTGTGAGGAGGGAGGGCTAACGAGGCGAGGGAATACGCATTAAACGGTCAGACACTGAGAAGTGTAGAGGAACAGAGGGACCTGGGAGTGCAGGTCCACAGATCCCTGATAGTAGCAGGCCAGGTGGATCAGGTGGTTTATCAGAGGCAGTCCCTCGGAATCGAGGAAGACTTGCTTCCATTATTAAAGTGAGTCCTTAGGTGGTTGAACAGCCCAATACGGGAACCACAGTCCCTGTCACAGGTGGGACAGACAGTGGTTGAGGGAAGGGGAGGGTGGGACTGGTTTGCCGCACGCTCCTTCCTCTGCCTGCGCTTGGTTTCTGCACGCTCTCGGCGACGAGACTCGAGGTGCTCAGCACCCCTCCCGAATGCACTCCCTCCACTGAGGGCGGACTGGTCTTTGGGCCCAGGGACTCCCAGGTGTCGGTGGGGATGTTGCACTTTATCAGGGAGGCTTTGAGGGTGGTCCCTTGTAACGTTTCCTCTGCCCACCTTTGGCCCGTTTGCCCGTGAAGGAGTTCCGAGTAGAGCGCTTGCTTTGGGGACTCTCGTGTCTGGGGGGACATGCGGACAATGTGGCCCTGCCCGGCGGAGCTGGTCGAGTGTGGTCAGTGCTTCGATGCTGGGGATGTTGGGCCTGGTCGAGGATGCTAACGTTGGTGCGTCTGTCCTCCCGGGGGATTCTGCTAAGGGAAATAGGCAAATGGAATTTAATCCAGTGAAGTGTGAGGTAATGCATTTGGGGAGGGCTAACAAGGCAAGGGAATACACATTGAACGGTCGGACACTGAGAAGTGTAGAGGAACAGAGGGACCTGGGAGTGCAGGTCCACAGATCCCTGAAGGTAGCAGGCCAGGTGGATCAGGTGGTTAAGAAGGCATACGGAATACTTGCTGGGAAGTCTAAAACAAGGGCTCACACAGTCTCAGGATACGGGGCAGGAAATTTAGGAGCGAGATGAGGAGAAATGTTTTCACTCCGAGGGAGGTGAACCTGTGGAATTCTCTCCCACAGAAGGCTGTGGAGGCCACGTCATTGAATATATTTAAGAGGGAGACAGATAGATTTCTAGACACAAAAGGCATCAAGGGGTATGGGAAGAAAGCGGGAATATGGTGTTGGGATAGAGGATCAGCCATGATCGTATTGAATGGTGCAGGCTCGAGGGGCCGAATGGCCGACTCCTGCTCCTATTTTCTATGTTTGCTTTTATTAGTCGAGGCATGGAATACAAGAGCAGGGAGGTTGTTCTTGAACTGTATAAAACACTGGTTTGGTCACAGCTGGAGTACTGCGTGTAGGTCTGGTCACCACATTACAGGAAGGATGTGATTGCACTGGAGAGGGTGTAGAGGAGATTTACCAGGTTGTTGCACTGGAGAGGGTGCAGAGGAGATTTACCAGGATGTTGCACTGGAGAGGGTGCAGAGGAGATTTACCAGGATGTTGCACTGGAGAGGGTGCAGAGGAGATTTATCAGGATGTTGCACTGGAGAGGGTACAGAGGAGATTTACCAGGATGTTGCACTGGAGAGGGTACAGAGGAGATTTACCAGGATGTTGCACTGGAGAGGGTACAGAGGAGATTTACCAGGATGTTGCACTGGAGAGGGTACAGAGGAGATTTACCAGGATGTTGCACTGGAGAGGGTACAGAGGAGATTTACCAGGATGATGCACTTGAGAGGGTACAGAGGAGATTTACCAGGATGTTGCACTAGAGAGGGTACAGAGGAGATTTACCAGGATGTTGCACTGGAGAGGGTACAGAGGAGATTTACCAGGATATTGCACTGGAGAGGGTACAGAGGAGATTTACCAGGATGTTGCACTTGAGAGGGTACAGAGGAGATTTACCAGGATGTTGCACTAGAGAGGGTACAGAGGAGATTTACCAGGATGTTGCACTAGAGAGGGTACAGAGGAGATTTACCAGGATGTTGCACTGGAGAGGGTACAGAGGAGATTTACCAGGATGTTGCACTGGAGAGGGTACAGAGGAGATTTACCAGGATGTTGCATTGGAGAGGGTACAGAGGAGATTTACCAGGATGTTGCCAGGTCTGTGGAATTTTAGCTGCGAGGAAAGATTGGAGAGGCTGGGTTTATTTCCTTGGGATAGAGGAGGCTGAGGGGAGACCAGATTGAGGTGTATAAAATGATGAGGGGCCTGGATAGAGTGGATAGGACGGACCTGTTCCCCTTGGCAGAGGGGTCAACAACCAGGGGGCAGAGATTGAAAGTAATTGGGGGGAAGTTTAGAGGGGATTTGAGGGGAAATGTCTTCACCCAGAGGGTGGTGGGGGTCTGGGGGGGAACTCACTGCCTGGAAGGCAAGCATTCCATGTGCCTTCTTAACCGCCTTATCCACCTGGCCTGCTACCTTCAGGGATCTGTGGACCTGCGCTCCAAGGTCCCATTATCTTAGGCAGTCCCTCGAAACGAGGATGACTTGTTTCCACGCCAAAAGAGATGAGTTCAATGAAGGACCTAATATTCCCGATCCCGAACTACATCCTGAAGGGTGGAACGTTCCTGTGGGTGGATTGTTTTAACGTGGGGTGACCGTTGCACACCAGCCACCACACGGGGCTCGACAGAGCGAGGTCTGGGTCCAGGGGCAAGGGTTAACCAGGAGGACTGGAGACCAGCTCTGCTGCACGGACCCAGTGCACACAACATATCGCACAGTGTGTGGGCTGGGCCCGTGCTGCCCCCCGGGCCCTCGGCCTCTCCTGGGCCCCGATCACGTCCTTCCAAGGTCTGTCTGTGCGGGACGGTTCTACGTAAGAAAGAAATAGGAGCAGGAGTCAGCCATTCGGCCCCTCGAGCCTGCTCCGCCATTTAATACGACCATGGCTGATCCGATCATGGACTCAGCTCCACTTCCCTGCCCGCCCCCTTATCGGTTAAGAAACTGTCTATCTCTGTCTTAAATATATTCAATGTCCCGGCTTCCACAGCTCTCTGAGGCAGCGAATTCCACAGATTTACAACCCTCTGAGAGAAGAAATTCCTCCTCATCTCAGTTTTAAATGGGCGGCCCCTTATTCTAAGACCATGCCTCCTAGTTCTAGTCTCCCCCATCAGTGGGAACATCCTCTCTGCATCCACCTTGTCAAACCCCCTCATAATCTTACACGTTTCGATACAATCACCTCTCATTCTTCTGAATTCCAATGAGTAGAGGCCCAACCTCCTCAACCTTTCCTCATAAGTCAACCCCCTCATCCCCGGGATCAACCGAGTGAACCTTCCCTGAACTGCCTCCAAAGCAAGTATATTCTTTCGTAAATACAGAGACCAGAACTGCACGCAGTACTCCAGGTGTGGCCTCACCAATACCCTGTATAACTGGAGCAAGACTTCCCTGCTTTTATACTCCATCCCCTTTGCAATAAAGGCCAAGATACCATTGGCCCTTCCTGATCACTTGCTGTACCTGCATACTAACCTTTTGTGTTTCATGCACAAGTACCCCCAGGTCCCGCTGTACTGCGGCACTTTGCAATCTTTCTCCATTTAAATAATAATTAGTTTTTTATTTTTTTCTGCCAGAGTGGATAACCTCACATTTTCCCACATTATACTCCATCTGCTTAATTTTTTCCCACTCACTTAGCCTGTCTATGTCCTTTTGCAGATTTTTTGCGTCCTCCTCACACATTGCTTTTCCTCCCATCTTTGTATCATCAGCAAACTTGTCTACGTTACACTTAGTCCCTTCTTCCAAGTCGTTAATATAGATTGTAAATAGTTGGGGACCCAGCACTGATCCCTGCGGCACCCCACTAGGTACTGATTGCCAACCCGAGAATGACCCATTTATCCCGACTCACGATTTTTTGTTAGTTAGTCAATCCTCTATCCATGCTGATATATTACCGCACAACCCCGTGAACATTTATCTTGTGCAGTAACCTTTCACGTGGCACCTTATCAAATGCCTTCTGGAAATCCAAATACACCACATCCACTGGTTCCCCTTTATCCACCTTGTTCGTTACATCCTCGAAGAACTCCAGCAAATTCAGCGTCCGGTGTCCGTGGGGCTCGAGGGGGTAGAATGTGGGGGTGGGGGGGGGTGTTAGTTTCCGATCGCTCGCCCGCTCTGACGGCCTGCCCCCACTTTCTCTCTGCCTTCCCCCCCCCTCCCCCACTGCAGGTTCTCCCGATCGGACGAGCTCTCCCGTCACAAGCGCTCGCACTCGGGGATCAAACCCTACCAGTGCGCGGCGTGCCAGAAGAGGTTTGCTCGCAGCGACCACCTGTCCAAGCACGTGAAGGTCCACCGACTCCCCCGATCCAGCCGCGACCAGCAAGACGGCTAGCCCGAAGCCCCTCGCTGCCGCCCCTCGCGTCTAGACGAAGGAGGAGACGGCGCCTGCTCTCCGAGACGGAAGCGTACCGTCCTGAACACAGGACGTCGGATACAGACTTTGGGATTGTCGTGCTGCCTGGCAGTTTACAGGGGCACCTCTCCGAGAAAGAAGACCCCCCCCCCTCCCGCCATCCCATACCAATAGACGGGTCGCCTTAATAATCAGCACAGACCGACTGCGTTCATTACTCGGAACTCCTTCACGGCAAACGAGCCAAAGGTGGGCAGAGGGAACGTTACAAGGGACCACCCTCAAAGCCTCCCTGATAAAGTGCAACATCCCCACCGACACCTGGGAGTCCCTGGGCCCAAAGACCAGTCCCGCCCTAAGTGGGGGAAGTGCATCCGGGAGGGCGCTGAGCACCTCGAGTCTCGTCGCCGAGAGCGTGCAGAAAGCAAGCGCAGGCAGCGGAAGGAGCGTACGGCAAACCAGTCCCACCCTCCCCTTCCCTCAACCACTGTCTGTCCCACCTGTGACAGGGACTGTGGCTCCCGTATTGGGCTGTTCAGTCACCGCAGGATTCATTGTTAGAGTGGAAGCGAGTCTTCCTCGATTCCCAGGGATAGCCGATGATGATGATCTCGCACAGGTCAACCCTCGTCATGTCCAGTCGATCGTCTCTCCAATTTCCCCACAGGCTGGGGTTCCCACAGCCTCTGTTACCCTATCGCCAAGACACAAGTCAGGAGTGTGAGGGAACACTCCCCACTTGCCTGGATGAGTTGCAGTTCCAACAACACTCGAGAAGCTCGACACCATCCAGGACAAAGCAGCCCCGCTCGATGGGTCACGCTCCCCACCACCTCCAACACTCACTCCCTCCACCACCTCCAACACTCACTCCCTCCACCACCTCCAACACTCACTCCCTCCACCGCCTCCAACACTCACTCCCTCCACCGCCTCCAACACTCACTCCCTCCACCACCTCCAACACTCACTCCCTCCACCACCTCCAACACTCACTCCCTCCACCACCTCCAACACTCACTCCCTCCACCGCCTCCAACACTCACTCCCTCCACCACCTTCAACACTCACTCCCTCCACCGCCTCCAACACTCACTCCCTCCACCGCCTCCAACACTCACTCCCTCCACCACCTTCAACACTCACTCCCTCCACCACCTCCAACACTCACTCCCTCCACCACCTCCAACACTCACTCCCTCCACCACCTCCAACACTCACTCCCTCCACCACCTCCAACACTCACTCCCTCCACCACCGGCGCACCGTGGCTGCAGTGTGCACCGTCCACAAGATGCACCGCGGCAACTCGCCAAGGCTTCTTCGGCAGCACCTCCCAAACCCGCGACCTCTACCCACCTAGAAGGTCAAGGGCAGCAGGTCCATGGGAACACCACCCCCTCCACGTTCCCCTCCCAGTCACACACCATCCCTCGACTTGGAAATATATCGGCTGTTCCTTCATCGTCGCTGGGTCACAATCCTGGAACTCCCTCCCTGACAGCACTGTGGGAGCACCTTCACCACACGGACTGCAGCGGTTCAAGAAGGGGGCTCACCCCCACCTTCTCACGGGGCGAATAGGGATGGGCAAGAAATGCCGGCCTTGGCCAGCGACGCCCACATCCCAGGAACTAAGAAAATAAATCGATTGAGGGGGTCTCTCATGGACTGGTTTGTCCCGTTGCCCTATAGACTGAGGGTCCCATAGCCCCTGTCCCGAGGGGTCGGGGGCGGGTTGGTCTGTGCGGGCACTGAAAGGGTCGCTGGCTCTGTGGATACGATAAATCTGTCGGGATCAGTGAAGTCGGAGAGGCAGCAACAATGAGTGACAGGAGAGACGGGAATTGTGCTGGAAGTTAATATTTGACCGTGCACTCTCTGTACCCGAGGGCTGTCAGCGTGTGACCACTTGTGAGGGGTCTGCACATCTTCATTAGCTGGGACCGTACTGTTCAGCCATGAACTCATTGAATGGCGGTGCAGGCTAGAAGGGCTGAATGGCCTGCTCCGGCACCTATTTTCTATGTTTCTATGTGCTTTATTCACGTGGTGTTTCCTGACTGAGTTGTGAAGCTATCTGATTGCTGTATTTTTTGTGAAAGGAATTGTTTTAATAAATGTTCAATGCACAGAGTTTGGACTTTGTGATTTTTGTCGGTCTCTGTCTCTGTCTCACTGTCTCTCTCTCTGCTCTGTTTGTGTGTGTCTCTCTCTGTCTGTGTCTCTCTCTCTCTGTCTGTGTCTCTCTCTCTCTGTCTGTGTCTCTCTCTGTGTCTCTGCCTCTTTCTTTCCCTTCCCCTGTCTGTCTCTGTTTCTCTGTGTCTATTTCTGTCTCTGTCTTTATTGCAAGGGGGATGGAGTATAAAAGCAGAGAAGTCCTGCTGCAACTGTACAGGGTATTGGTGAGGCCACACCTGGAGTACTGCGTGCAGTTCTGGTCTCCGTATTTAAGGAGGGATATACTTGCATTGGAGGCAGTTCAGAGAAGGTTCACTCGGTTCATTTCGGGGATGAGGGGGTTGCCTTATGAGGAAAGGTTGAGGAGGTTGGGCCTGTACCCATTGGAGTTTAGAAGAATGAGAGGTGATCTTATTGAAACGTATCAGATTCTGAGGGGGGCTGGACAGGGTGGATGCAGAGAGGATGTTTCCCCCTCGTGGGGGAATCTAGAACTAGGGGGCACATAGTCTCAGAATAAGGGGGCCGCCCATTTAGGACGGAGATGAGGAGGAATTTCTTCTGGTGAATCTGTGGAATTCTCTGCCCCAGAGAGCTGTGGGGGGCTGGGTCATTGAATATATTTAAGGCGGAGATGGACAGATTTTTGAGCGATAAGGGAGTGAAGGGGCGGGCGGGGAAGTGGAGCTGAGCCCAAGATCGGATCAGCCGCGATCTGATTGGATGGCGGAGCGGGCTCGAGGGGCCGAATGGCCGACTCCTGCTCCTGTTTGTTATGTTCTTATGTTATCTCCATCTCTCTCTCTCTGCCCTCCCTCTCCCCTCTGTCCCTCTCTCTCCTCCTCTACCCACTCCCACCTTCCTCTCGCCTTCCAGTCCCCGGTGAATTCCTGGTGTTGCGGGAGCGCTCCAGTTTCCGCGCTGACGGCCCAGTGGCCCATCCCCGGGTCGCCCAGTGGGAGAGCGGATCGACACACACACCTTAGCACAGACACAACAAACAACCGTTCCTGTCCGCTGGCAGCTCGGGGAGTGACGTTAAACGAGACTTCCAGCAGCGACAGCACCAATGTCACTGGTTCATCGGCCAATGAATCATTGACGGCCCCCTGTGCGTACTGATGTCAACACTTCCGAAACAGCTGCCAATAGTTGTGGGTAAATATATTTAGTGACTTATCTTCAGGTGTTATCAGCTTGTGCTCCAGGGTCACAGAATCAGACGGCACAGGAAGGAGGCCATTGGGCCCATGGAGCCCGTGCTGTGCCGGCTCTGTGACAGAGCGACCCAATCAGTCCCACACTCCCCCCTGCCCTTTCCCCACAGCCCCGGCACATTTTCCCCCTTCAGGTATTTATCCAATTCCCCCGGTTTGAAAGTTACTATTGGATCTGCTCCCACCGAGCTTTCAGGCAGCGCGTTCCCGATCACAACAACTCGCTGCGTAAACACATTCTCCCCATCTCCCCCTCTGGTTCCATCGCCGATTATCGTCAATCTGTGTCCCTCTGGTTACCCGACCCTCCTGCTCCCGGGGAACAGGTTCTCCCGATCCACTCGATCAAAACTCTTCATCAGTTCGAACCCCTCGATTCAATCTCCCCTCAACCTTCTCTGCTCCGAGGAGAACAACCCCGGCTCCTCCAGTCTCCCCCCGTCACTGAACCCCCTCATCCCCCCGGGACCAGTCTGGACAATCTCCCCTCCACCCTCTCCAAGGCCTCCACACCCTCCCCACAGAGCAGTCGATCCTCCACCAGCCTGCCCTCACCGCACAGCACTGCCCCCCCAGTCACATCGGGGTCCACGGCACGGCCCTGGACAACGTGGACCATTTCCCATACCTCGGGAGCCTCTCATCAACAAGAGCAGACATTGATGACGAGATCCAACACCGCCTCCAGTGCGCCAGTGCAGCCTTCGGCCGCCTGAGGAAAAGAGTGTTTGAAGACCAGGCCCTCAAATCCACCACCTAGCTCATGGTCTGCAGGGCTGTAGTGATACCCGCCCTCCTGTATGGCTCAGAGACATGGACCATGTACAGTAGGTACCTCACCCCCAGCTCATGGTCTACAGGGCTGTAGTGATACCCGCCCTCCTGTGTGTCTCAGAGACATGGACCATGTACAGTAGGTACCTCACCCCCAGCTCATGGTCTACAGGGCTGTAGTGATACCCGCCCTCCTGTATGGCTCAGAGACACGGACCATGTACAGTAGACACCTCAAGTCGCGGGAGAAATACCACCAACGCTGTCTCCGCAAGATCCTGCAAATCCCCCGGGAGGACAGACGCACCAACGTTAGCGTCCTCGACCAGGCCCAACATCCCCAGCATCGAAGCACTGACCACACTCGACCAGCTCCGCTGGGCAGGGCCACATTGTCCGCATGGCCCCCCCGACACGAGACTCCCCAAAGCAAGCGCTCCACTCGGAACTCCTTCACGGCAAGTGGGCCAAAGGTGGGCAGAGGAAACGTTACAGGGACCACCCTCAAAGCCTCCCTGATAAAGTGCAACATCCCCCACCGACACCTGGGAGTCCCTGGGCCCAAAGACCAGTCCGCCCTGAGTGGAGGGAGTGCATCCGGGAGGGCGCTGAGCACCTCGAGTCTCGTCGCCGAGAGCGTGCAGAAACCAAGCGCAGGCAGCGGAAGGAGCGTGCGGCAAACCAGTCCCACCCTCCCCTTCCCTCAACCACTGTCTGTCCCACCTGTGACAGGGACTGTGGCTCCCATATTGGGCTGTTCAGCCACCTGAGGACTCATTGTTAGAGTGGAGGCAAGTCTTCCTCGATTGCGAGGGACTGCCTACGATGACTGTTGTAATGTGGGAAACGCGGCAGCTTAATTTGCGCACAGCAATATGATAATGACCCAGACCATTTGTTTTTTTGGTGATTTAGGGATAAATATTGGCCCCAGGACACCGGGGAGAACTCCCCCTGCTCTTCTTCGAAATAGTGGCCGTGGGATCTTTTACATCCCCTTGTGGGGGGTTTAACGTCTCATCCCGAAATACAGCCCCTCCGCCAGTGCGGCACTCCATCAGTACTGCCCCTCCGCCAGTGCGGCACTCCCTTAGTACGGCCCCTCCGCCAGTGCGGCACTCCCTCAGTACCACCCTTCCGACAGTGCGGCACTCCCTCAGTACCGCCCCTCCGACAGTGCGGCACTCCCTCAGTACTGCCCCTCCGCCAGTGCGGCACTCCCTTAGTACGGCCCCTCCGCCAGTGCGGCACTCCCTCAGTACCACCCTTCCGACAGTGCGGGGCTCCCTCAGTACTGCCCCTCCGACAGTGCGGCACTCCCTCAGTACCGCCCCTCCGACAGTGCGGCGCTCCCTCAGTACCGCCCCTCCGACAGTGCGGCGCTCCCTCAGTACTGCCCCTCCGACAGTGCGGCGCTCCCTCAGTACCGCCCCTCCGACAGTGCGGCGCTCCCTCAGTACTGCCCCTCCGACAGTGCGGCGCTCCCTCAGTACTGCCCCTCCGACAGTGCGGCGTTCCCTCAGTACCGCCCCTCCGACAGTGCGGCTCTCCCTCAGTACTGCCCCTCCGACAGTGCGGCGCTCCCTCAGTACCGCCCCTCCGACAGTGCGGCGCTCCCTCAGTACTGCCCCTCCGACAGTGCGGCTCTCCCTCAGTACCGCCCCTCCGACAGCGCAGTGCGGTGCTCCTTCAGTACTATACTGGACGTGTCAGCCTAGATTTTTGTGCTCAAGTCCCTGGAGGGGGACTCGAACCCACAACCTCTGACTCCGAGGCGAGAGTGCTGCCCACTGAGCCATGGCTGACACTTCGGTCCCGCTGATGGGCGAATCACACCGAGGGTGAGAGACAGAATCTATCAAAGTGAAACAGTCAGTTCTGTCAATCAGTAACTACATCGCTGGATGTTGGGAGCAAGACCAAAGTCCTTGTGGGCTTTTTATTTAACACGTACATGAACAGGCCGAGAACCTGCAGACAAACAAGGTGATCACGTCAGGGGCTGAAGTAGGTAGCAGTCACTGACGTCCTTTTGAAGTGAATCGCGCTCCCTCAATAACAACAGCACCGATTTATACATCGCATTTAACGTAGTAAAATGTCACAAGACGCTTCACAGCGTCGTTCAGACAGAATTCGACCCCGAGACAAATAAGGACATATTCGGGCAGATGTGATTGGTCACAGAGGTGGGTTTTAAGCAGCGTTTTAAATGAGGGAGAGAGGCGGAGAGGTTTAGGGAGGGAGTTCCAGAGCTTGGGGCCCAGGCAGCTGAAGGCACGGCCACCGATGGTGGAGCGATTATAATCAGGAGATGCACGAGAGGGCAGAATTGGAGGAACGCAGAGATTTCGGAGGGTTGGAGGAGGTTACAGAGATAGGGAGGGGTGTAGAGGAAATCAGCCAGGGTTCCTGCTCCTGATCACTGCCCAGTGACCCCTGGGTTAGAGAGAGAGGAAATCAGCCAGGGTTCCTGCTCCTGATCACTGCCCAGTGAGCCCTGGGTTAGAGAGAGGGAAATCAGCCAGGGTTCCTGCTCCTGATCACTGCCCAGTGACCCCTGGGTTAGAGAGAGGGAAAATCAGCCAGGGTTCCTGCTCCTGATCACTGCCCAGTGAGCCCTGGGTTAGAGAGAGAGAGAGGAAATCAGCCAGGGTTCCTGCTCCTGATCACTGCCCAGTGACCCCTGGGTTAGAGAGAGGGGGAAATCAGCCAGTGTTCCTGCTCCTGATCACTGCCCAGTGACCCCTGGGTTAGAGAGAGGGGGGAAATCAGCCAGGGTTCCTGCTCCTGATCACTGCCCAGTGAGCCCTGGGTTAGAGAGAGGGGGAAATCAGCCAGGGTTCCTGCTCCTGATCACTGCCCAGTGACCCCTGGGTTAGAGAGAGGGGGAAATCAGCCAGGGTTCCTGCTCCTGATCACTGCCCAGTGACCCCTGGGTTAGAGAGAGAGGGGAAATCAGCCAGGGTTCCTGCTCCTGATCACTGCCCAGTGACCCCTGGGTTAGAGAGAGGGGGAAATCAGCCAGTGTTCCTGCTCCTGATCACTGCCCAGTGACCCCTGGGTTAGAGAGAGGGGGAAATCAGCCAGGGTTCCTGCTCCTGATCACTGCCCAGTGACCCCTGGGTTAGAGAGAGAGGGGAAATCAGCCAGGGTTCCTGCTCCTGATCACTGCCCAGTGACCCCTGGGTTAGAGAGAGAGGGGAAATCAGCCAGGGTTCCTGCTCCTGATCACTGCCCAGTGACCCCTGGGTTAGAGAGAGGGAAAATCAGCCAGGGTTCCTGCTCCTGATCACTGCCCAGTGAGCCCTGGGTTAGAGAGAGGGGGAAATCAGCCAGGGTTCCTGCTCCTGATCACTGCCCAGTGACCCCTGGGTTAGAGAGAGGGGGAAATCAGCCAGGGTTCCTGCTCCTGATCACTGCCCAGTGACCCCTGGGTTAGAGAGAGAGGGGAAATCAGCCAGTGTTCCTGCTCCTGATCACTGCCCAGTGACCCCTGGGTTAGAGAGAGGGGAAGTCAGCCAGGGTTCCTGCTCCTGATCACTGCCCAGTGACCCCTGGGTTAGAGAGAGGGGAAGTCAGCCAGGGTTCCTGCCCCTGATCACTGCCCAGTGACCCCTGGGTTAGAGAGGGGAAATCAGCCAGGGTTCCTGCCCCTGATCACTGCCCAGTGACCCCTGGGTTAGAGAGAGGGGAAATCAGCCAGGGTTCCTGCCCCTGATCACTGCCCAGTGACCCCTGGGTTAGAGAGAGGGGAAATCAGCCAGTGTTCCTGCTCCTGATCACTGCCCAGTGACCCCTGGGTTAGAGAGAGGGGGAAATCAGCCAGGGTTCCTGCTCCCGATCACTGCCCAGTGACCCCTGGGTTAGAGAGAGGGGAAATCAGCCAGGGTTCCTGCCCCTGATCACTCAGTACTGCCCCTCCGACAGTGCGGCACTCCCTCAGTACCGACCCTCCGACAGTGCGGGGCTCCCTCAGTACCGACCCTCCGACAGTGCGGGGCTCCCTCAGTACTGCCCCTCCGACAGTGCGACACTCCCTCAGTACCGACCCTCCGACAGTGCGGGGCTCCCTCAGTACTGCCCCTCCGACAGTGCGGCACTCCCTCAGTACTGCCCCTCCGACAGTGCGGGGCTCCCTCAGTACTGTCCCTCCGACAGTGCGGGGCTCCCTCAGTACCGCCCCTCCGACAGTGCGGGGCTCCCTCAGTACTGCCCCTCTGACAGTGCGGTGCTCCCTCAGTACTGCCCCTCCGACAGTGCGGGGCTCCCTCAGTACCGCCCCTCCGACAGTGCGGCGCTCCCTCAGTACCGCCCCTCTGACAGTGCGGTGCTCCCTCAGTACTGCCCCTCCGACAGTGCGGGACTCCCTCAGTACCGCCCCTCCGACAGTGCGGTGCTCCCTCAGTACCGCTCCTCCGACAGTGCGGCGCTCCCTCAGTGCGGCTCTCCCTCAGTACCGCCCCTCCGACAGTGCGGCTCTCCCTCAGTACTGCCCCTCCGACAGTGCGGCGCTCCCTCAGTACTGCCCCTCCGACAGTGCGGCGCTCCCTCAGTACCGCCCCTCCGACAGTGCGGGGCTCCCTCAGTACTGCCCCTCCGACAGTGCGGCTCTCCCTCAGTACTGCCCCTCCGACAGTGCGGCGCTCCCTCAGTACCGCCCCTCCGACAGTGCGGCGCTCCCTCAGTACTGCCCCTCCGACAGTGCGGGGCTCCCTCAGTACCGCCCCTCCGACAGTGCGGCGCTCCCTCAGTACTGCCCCTCCGACAGTGCGGCGCTCCCTCAGTACCGCCCCTCCGACAGCGCAGTACGGTGCTCCTTCAGTACTATACTGGACGTGTCAGCCTAGATTTTTGTGCTCAAGTCCCTGGAGGGGGACTCGAACCCACAACCTCTGACTCCGAGGCGAGAGTGCTGCCCACTGAGCCATGGCTGACACTTCGGTCCCGCTGATGGGCGAATCACACCGAGGGTGAGAGACAGAATCTGTCAAAGTGAAACAGTCAGTTCTGTCAATCAGTAACTACATCGCTGGATGTTGGGAGCAAGACCAAAGTCCTTGTGGGCTTTTTATTTAACACGTACATGAACAGGCCGAGAACCTGCAGACAAACAAGGTGATCACGTCAGGGGCTGAAGTAGGTAGCAGTCACTGACGTCCTTTTGAAGTGAATCGCGCTCCCTCAATAACAACAGCACCGATTTATGCATCGCATTTAACGTAGTAAAATGTCACAAGACGCTTCACAGCGTCGTTCAGACAGAATTCGACCCCGAGACAAATAAGGACATATTCGGGCAGATGTGATTGGTCACAGAGGTGGGTTTTAAGCAGCGTTTTAAATGAGGGAGAGAGGCGGAGAGGTTTAGGGAGGGAGTTCCAGAGCTTGGGGCCCAGGCAGCTGAAGGCACGGCCACCGATGGTGGAGCGATTATAATCAGGAGATGCACGAGAGGGCAGAATTGGAGGAACGCAGAGATTTCGGAGGGTTGGAGGAGGTTACAGAGATAGGGAGGGGTGTAGAGGAAATCAGCCAGGGTTCCTGCTCCTGATCACTGCCCAGTGACCCCTGGGTTAGAGAGGGAAAATCAGCCAGGGTTCCTGCTCCTGATCACTGCCCAGTGACCACTGGGTTAGAGAGAGGGAAAATCAGCCAGGGTTCCTGCTCCTGATCACTGCCCAGTGAGCCCTGGGTTAGAGAGAGAGGGGAAATCAGCCAGGGTTCCTGCTCCTGATCACTGCCCAGTGACCCCTGGGTTAGAGAGAGGGGGAAATCAGCCAGTGTTCCTGCTCCTGATCACTGCCCAGTGACCCCTGGGTTAGAGAGAGGGGGAAATCAGCCAGGGTTCCTGCTCCTGATCACTGCCCAGTGATCCCTGGGTTAGAGAGAGGGGAAATCAGCCAGGGTTCCTGCTCCTGATCACTGCCCAGTGATCCCTGGGTTAGAGAGAGGGAAAATCAGCCAGGGTTCCTGCTCCTGATCACTGCCCAGTGAGCCCTGGGTTAGAGAGAGGGGGAAATCAGCCAGGGTTCCTGCTCCTGATCACTGCCCAGTGACCCCTGGGTTAGAGAGAGAGGAAATCAGCCAGGGTTCCTGCTCCTGATCACTGCCCAGTGACCCCTGGGTTAGAGAGAGGGGGGAAATCAGCCAGGGTTCCTGCTCCTGATCACTGCCCAGTGACCCGTGGGTTAGAGAGAGGGAAATCAGCCAGGGTTCCTGCTCCTGATCACCGCCCAGTGACCCCTGGGTTAGAGAGAGGGGGGAAATCAGCCAGGGTTCCTGCTCCTGATCACCGCCCAGTGACCCTTGGTTAGTGAGAGAGGGGGAAATCTGCCAGTGTTCCTGCTCCTGATCACTGCCCAGTAACCCCTGGGTTAGAGAGAGGGGGAAATCAGCCAGTGTTCCTGCTCCTGATCACTGCCCAGTGACCCCTGGGTTAGAGAGAGGGGGAAATCAGCCAGGGTTCCTGCTCCTGATCACTGCCCAGTAACCCCTGGGTTAGAGAGAGGGGGAAATCAGCCAGTGTTCCTGCTCCTGATCACTGCCCAGTGACCCCTGGGTTAGAGAGAGGGGGAAATCAGCCAGTGTTCCTGCTCCTGATCACTGCCCAGTGATCCCTGGGTTAGAGAGAGGGGAAGTCAGCCAGGGTTCCTGCCCCTGATCACTGCCCAGTGACCCCTGGGTTAGAGAGAGAGGGGAAATCAGCCAGGGTTCCTGCCCCTGATCACTGCCCAGTGACCCCTGGGTTAGAGAGAGGGGAAATCAGCCAGGGTTCCTGCTCCTGATCACTGCCCAGTGACCCCTGGGTTAGAGAGAGGGGAAATCAGCCAGGGTTCCTGCCCCTGATCACTGCCCAGTGACCCCTGGGTTAGAGAGAGAGGGGAAATCAGCCAGGGTTCCTGCCCCTGATCACTGCCCAGTGACCCCTGGGTTAGAGAGAGGGGGAAATCAGCCAGGGTTCCTGCTCCTGATCACTGCCCAGTGACCCCTGGGTTAGAGAGAGGGGAAATCAGCCAGGGTTCCTGCTCCTGATCACTGCCCAGTGACCCCTGGGTTAGAGAGAGGGGGGAATCAGCCAGGGTTCCTGCTCCTGATCACTGCCCAGTGACCCCTGGGTTAGAGAGAGGGGGAAATCAGCCAGGGTTCCTGCTCCTGATCACTGCCCAGTGACCCCTGGGTTAGAGAGAGGGGAAATCAGCCAGGGTTCCTGCTCCTGATCACTGCCCAGTGACCCCTGGGTTAGAGAGAGGGGAAATCAGCCAGGGTTCCTGCTCCTGATCACTGCCCAGTGACCCCTGGGTTAGAGAGAGGGGAAATCAGCCAGGGTTCCTGCCCCTGATCACTGCCCAGTGACCCCTGGGTTAGAGAGAGGGGGAAATCAGCCAGGGTTCCTGCTCCTGATCACTGCCCAGTGACCCCTGGGTTAGAGAGAGGGGGGAATCAGCCAGGGTTCCTGCTCCTGATCACTGCCCAGTGACTCCTGGGTTAGAGAGAGAGGGGAAATCAGCCAGGGTTCCTGCTCCTGATCACTGCCCAATGAGTGTGTGTGTGTGTGTGTAATGGACATCGGGCTTAGGTGTGTGATGCCCCCCGCAGTCGAACAGCTCGCCAACACACGTTCCAGCCTCATGCACAAAGCCACCCTCCCTGAATGAGATTTCAGAGGGGGTGTAGGTCGGTTGGTGTCCACAGACCGACCGACACCTGGTTGAGAGCCAGCGTCTCGGGGGAGGAGGGAGAGTGGGGAGGGGAGGGTGAGAGAAGGAGTTGCAGTGACTAAGCTCGCCCCAAAGCCGCTCACTGAATCTCAGCACCTGCTCTGAGAGGCCCGGGACTTGTAAAGGAGGATGAAACAAAGTTGTTTGCTGGATTGGCGCGGTCTCGTCAGCAGTTGAGTTCATGGGATTAGATCAGAGCTAGAGCGACATTAAACTTCTGTCACCCTGTCCAGAACACCAGGACCAGAGGGCTTGAAGGAGGCAAAATTCAAATCTAATCTTGCGGAAACAATATTCGACAGTGCGGGGCTCCCTCAGTACCGCCCCTCCGACAGTGCGGGGCTCCCTCAGTACTGCCCCTCCGACAGTGCGGCACTCCCTCAGTACCGCCCCTCCGACAGTGCGGGGCTCCCTCAGTACTGCCCCTCCGACAGTGCGGCACTCCCTCAGTACCACCCCTCCGACAGTGCGGGGCTCCCTCAGTACTGCCCCTCCGACAGTGCGGCACTCCCTCAGTACCGCCCCTCCGACAGTGCGGGGCTCCCTCAGTACTGCCCCTCCGACAGTGCGGCACTCCCTCAGTACCGCCCCTCCGACAGTGCGGCGCTCCCTCAGTACCGCCCCTCCGACAGTGCACCGCTCCCTCAGTACTGCCCCTCCGACAGTGCGGCGCTCCCTCAGTACTGCCCCTCCGACAGTGCGGCGCTCCCTCAGTACCGCCCCTCCGACAGTGCGGCGCTCCCTCAGTACTGCCCCTCCGACAGTTCGGCGCTCCCTCAGTACTGCCCCTCCGACAGTGCGGCACTCCCTCAGTACTGCCCCTCCGACAGTGCGGCACTCCCTCAGTACTGCCCCTCCAACAGTGCGGTGCTCCCTCAGTACTGCCCCTCCGACAGTGCGGGGCTCCCTCAGTACCGCCCCTCCGACAGTGCGGCACTCCCTCAGTACTGCCCCTCCGACAGTGCGGGGCTCCCTCAGTACTGCCCCTCCGACAGTGCGGCACTCCCTCAGTACCGCCCCTCCGACAGTGCGGGGCTCCCTCAGTACTGCCCCTCCGACAGTGCGGCACTCCCTCAGTACCGCCCCTCCGACAGTGCGGCGCTCCCTCAGTACTGCCCCTCCGACAGTGCGGCACTCCCTCAGTACTGCCCCTCCGACAGTGCGGCACTCCCTCAGTACTGCCCCTCCAACAGTGCGGTGCTCCCTCAGTACTGCCCCTCCGACAGTGCGGGGCTCCCTCAGTACCGCCCCTCCGACAGTGCGGCACTCCCTCAGTACTGCCCCTCCGACAGTGCGGTGCTCCCTCAGTACTGCCCCTCCGACAGTGCGGCTCTCCCTCAGTACTGCCCCTCCGACAGTGCGGCGCTCCCTCAGTACCGCCCCTTCCGACAGTGCGGCGCTCCCTCAGTACCGCCCCTCCGACAGTGCGGTATTCCCTCAGTACTGCCCCTCCGACAGTGCGGTATTCCCTCAGTACTGCCCCTCCGACAGTGCGGCGCTCCCTCAGTATGCCCCTCCGACAGTGCGGGGCTCCCTCAGTACCGCCCCTCTGACAGTGCGGTGCTCCCTCAGCACTGCCCCTCCGACAGTGCGGCGCTCCCTCAGCACTGGCCCCGGGTGGAATGTCGGGGCTCGAGACTCTGGAGCGGAGGCTCGGACCCACGAACGTCTGACTAGGAGGCGAGAGAGAGAGAGGCAGCGAGACACAGCCGACATTAACGGAATAACGGGACACGTTCATTCACAACCTCCGCCTGCCCCGGGGATTATATTTTAAACAAATTGACGGCTCAGCGTCCAGCAGGGTTTGACGGATTTAATAATTGACGGTAAACATTGCGACATTGGGCTCAGGCGTCCTCGCTCTGCTCGCCATCGCTGCCCGCGAGACGCAATGGTGCGGCGACCAGTGATGAGCAGCACGAAGTGGGCGATGGCGGGAACGGCAATCAGACCCCGCCGCCGTCCCTAGTCCAAGAACGTGAGCTCCATCGTGTCCGCCACATCCGGGTGCAGGATTCGCGTGGATATCCGCTCGATGTCATCCAGGCTCAGCAGACGCAGGTTCCGCTCGTAGTCCTGGAGAGAGAGAGAGAGAGAGAGAGAGAGAGAGCGGGGGAGAGTGCGAGAGAGAGAGAGAGAGCGGGGGAGAGTGCAAGAAAGAGAGAGAGAGAGAGAGGGGGAGAGAGGGGGAGAGTGCGAGGGGGAGAGAGTGGGGGAAAGAGTGTGAGAGAGAGAGAGAGAGAGAGACAGAGTGAGAGAGAGGGAGAGAGAGAGAGAGCGGGGGAGAGTGCGAGAGAGAGAGAGAGCGGGGGAGAGTGCGAGAAAGAGAGAGTGGGGGAAAGAGTGCGAGAGAGAGAGAGAGAGAGAGAGAGCGGGGGAGAGTGTGAGAGAGAGAGAGAGAGAGCGGGGGAGAGTGCGAGAGAGAGAGAGAGAGCGGGGGAGAGTGCGAGAAAGAGAGAGTGGGGGAAAGAGTGCGAGAGAGAGAGAGAGAGAGAGAGAGCGGGGGAGAGTGTGAGAGAGAGAGAGAGAGCGGGGGAGAGTGCGAGAAAGAGAGAGTGGGGGAAAGAGTGCGAGAGAGAGAGAGAGAGAGAGAGAGCGGGGGAGAGTGCAAGAAAGAGAGAGAGAGAGAGAGAGAGAGACAGAGAGGGGGAGAGTGCGAGGGGGAGAGAGTGGGGGAAAGAGTGAGAGAGAGAGAGAGAGAGACAGAGTGAGAGAGAGAGAGAGAGAGAGAGCGGGGGAGAGAGAGAGAGAGAGAGAGAGAGCGGGGGAGAGAGCAAGAGCGAGAGAGTGGGGGAAAGAGTGAGAGAGAGAGAGAGACAGAGTGAGAGAGAGAGCGGGGGAGAGCGCGAGAGAGAGAGAGAGAGCGGGGGAGAGAGCGAGAGAGAGAGAGCGGGGGAGAGAGCGAGAGAGAGAGAGAGAGAAAGAGCGGGGGAGAGCGCGAGAGAGAGAGCGGGGGAGAGCGCGAGAGAGAGAGAGCGGGGGAGAGAGCGAGAGCGAGAGAGTGGGGGAAAGAGTGAGAGAGAGAGAGAGAGAGAGAGCGGGGGAGAGTGCGAGAGAGCGGGGGAGAGAGCAAGAGCGAGAGAGTGGGGGAAAGAGTGAGAGAGAGAGAGAGAGAGAGAGAGACAGAGTGAGAGAGAGAGAGAGAGAGAGCGGGGGAGAGAGAGAGAGAGAGAGAGACAGAGCGGGGCAGAGAGCGAGGGAGAGAGAGAGAGAGAGAGACAGAGCGGAGGAGAGAGCAGGGGGGAGAGAGAGAGAGAGAGACAGAGCGGAGGAGAGAGCGAGGGAGAGAGAGACAGAGCGGGAGAAAGAGCGAGAGAGACAGAGCGGAGGAGAGAGCGAGGGAGAGAGAGACAGACAGAGCGGGGGAAAGAGAGAGAGACAGAGCGGGGGAAAGAGCGAGAGACAGAGCGGGGGAAAGAGCGATAGAGAGCGAGCAGGGGAGAGCGAGACAGAGAGGGGGAGAGAAAGAGACACAGTTTGGGGAGAAAGAGAGAGAGACAGAGACAGAGATCAGTTCACAATCAATCACAGCTTAACTGACCAATAATCTGCCAGTATCCAGCTCCCTCTACACTGTCCCATCAAACACTCCCAGGGCAGGTACAGGGGGTTAGATACAGAGTAAAGCTCCCTCTACACTGTCCCATCAAACACTCCCAGGGCAGGTACAGGGGGTTAGATACAGAGTAAAGCTCCCTCGACACTGTCCCATCAAACACTCCCAGGGCGGGTACAGCACGGGGTTAGATACAGAGTAAAGCTCCCTCTACACTGTCCCATCAAACACTCCCAGGGCAGGTACAGCACGGGGTTAGATACAGAGTAAAGCTCCCTCTACACTGTCCCATCAAACACTCCCAGGGCAGGTACAGGGGGTTAGATACAGAGTAAAGCTCCCTCTACACTGTCCCATCAAACACTCCCAGGGCAGGTACAGGGGGTTAGATACAGAGTAAAGCTCCCTCTACACTGTCCCATCAAACACTCCCAGGGCAGGTACAGGGGGTTAGATACAGAGTAAAGCTCCCTCTACACTGTCCCATCAAACACTCCCAGGGCAGGTACAGGGGGTTAGATACAGAGTAAAGCTCCCTCTACACTGTCCCATCAAACACTCCCAGGGCAGGTACAGGGGGTTAGATACAGAGTAAAGCTCCCTCTACACTGTCCCATCACACACTCCCAGGGCAGGTACAGGGGGTTAGATACAGAGTAAAGCTCCCTCTACACTGTCCCATCAAACACTCCCAGGGCAGGTACAGGGGGTTAGATACAGAGTGAAGCTCCCTCTACACTGCCCCATCACACACCCTGGGACCATTCTGCTCAATCTGTCCCGCACCCTGACCTCACACCCTGCCTGCACTGCGTTGTCCAGAATTGCAGCACCAGGCTCCAGTCGGGTTTCAACGCAAGGTCCGCAAGCTTGTGCGCCAGGCGTTACCTTCTGCAGCTGTTCCAGAACCTTCTCTGCGTCCGCCGGCGCAAAGTGTTTCTCGAGGATCTCGAGGATAAGCTGCCACGGCTGGGCTCTGCCGCCCTGCGGGGTCCCGTCAGGGGAGGTCCTGTCCACGGGTCTCACCACCAGGTTCAGCTTGGTGTTGGGCCGGATGCCATAGTCTGTCAGTCTGTGCTCGTCTGGGCATGGGGCACAACAACAACAACTTGCATTTATATAGCACCTTTATTGCAAAGGGGGATGGAGTATAAAAGCAGGGCAGTCTTGCTCCAGTTATACAGGGTATTGGTGAGGCCACACCTGGAGTACTGCGTGCAGTTCTGGTCTCCGTATTTAAGGAGGGATATACTTGCATTGGAGGCAGTTCAGAGAAGGTTCACTCGGTTGATTCCGGGGATGAGGGGGTTGCCTTATGAGGAAAGGTTGAGCAGGTTGGGCCTGTACCCATTGGAGTTTAGAAGAATGAGAGGTGATCTTATCGAAACGTATCAGATTCTGAGGGGGGCTGGACAGGGTGGATGCAGAGAGGATGTTTCCCCCTCGTGGGGGAATCTCGAACTAGGGGGCACATAGTCTCAGAATAAGGGGCCGCCCATTTAGGACGGAGAGGAGGAGGAATTTCTTCTGGTGAATCTGTGGAATTCTCTGCCCCAGAGAGCTGTGGGGGGCTGGGTCACTGAATATATTTAAGGCGGAGATAGACAGATTTTTGAGCGATAAGGGAGTGAAGGGGCGGGCGGGGAAGTGGAGCTGAGCCCAAGATCGGATCAGCCGCGATCTGATTGGATGGTGGAGCAGGCTCGAGGGGCCGAATGGCCGACTCCTGCTCCTGTTTCTGATGTTCTTAACGTAGCGAAACGACCTAGAGATGGTCATTGGGATTAGACTGGGTGACCTTTTGCTGGACCGAGCAGATATAACGGTAAGTACTGCAGGGAATCGAATACGGCCAGAGTGATCTCCTGGTCTAGTGTCGATCGCCTGGATGGGTCGGAGAGGAATTTTCCCAGATTTTTTCTCCCTGAATTGGCTTGGGTTGTTATCTGGTTTTTGCCTCTCCCAGGAGATCACACGACTCCGGTTGGGGTGGAGTGTGGAATGTTTCAGTGTAAGGGGTGTCGCAGTTGTGTGGGGCGGACTGGTTGGGCTGGGTGCTCTTTGCCTTTCCGTCATTGTTCGTGGGTTTATATATAACCTTCAGGGCTACTGACCGAGGGCCGTGTGGCTCTTTGTCGGCCGGGGCGGACACGATGGGCCGGAATGGCCTCCTGCCCTGTAAATTTCTATGAAATGTCCCAAGGCGCTTCACAGGAGTATTATGAGATAAAAATTTGACACCGAGTCGTATAAGCAAAAATTAGCGCAGGTGACCAAAGAGGTGGTTTTTAAGGAGCGTCTTGAAGGAGGAGAGCAAGGCGGAGAGGTTTAGGGAGGGAGTTCCAGAGCTTGGGGCCCAGGCAACAGAAGGCACGGCCACCGATGGTGGAGCGATTATAATCAGGGATGGTCAGGAGGGCAGAATTAGAGGAGTGCAGAGATCTCGGGGGGTTGTGGGACTGGAGGGGGTTACAGAGATAGGGAGGGGTGTAGGGACTGGAGGAGGTTACAGAGATAGGGAGGGGTGTAGGGGCTGGAGGAGGTTACAGAGATAGGGAGGGGTGTAGGGGCTGGAGGAGGTTACAGAGATAGGGAGGGGTGTAGGGGCTGGAGGGGGTTACAGAGATAGGGAGGGGTGTAGGGGCTGGAGGAGGTTACAGAGATAGGGAGGGGTGTAGGGGCTGGAGGAGGTTACAGAGATAGGGAGGGGTGGAGGGGCGAGGAGGGATTTGAAGAGGCGAATGAGAATTTTGAAATCGAGATGTTGTTTAACCAATGTACGTCAGTGAGCACAGGGGGTGATGGGTGAGCGGGACTGGGTGTGAGTTAGGACACGGGGCAGTGAGCACAGGGGGTGATGGGTGAGTGGGACTCGGTGCGAGTTAGGACACGGGGTCAGTGAGCACAGGGGGTGATGGGTGAGCGGGACTGGGTGTGAGTTAGGACACGGGGTCAGTGAGCACAGGGGGTGATGGGTGAGTGGGACTCGGTGCGAGTTAGGACACGGGGTCAGTGAGCACAGGGGGTGATGGGTGAGTGGGACTGGGTGTGAGTTAGGACACGGGGTCAGTGAGCACAGGGGGTGATGGGTGAGTGGGACTGGGTGCGAGTTAGGACACGGGGCAGTGAGCACAGGGGGTGATGGGTGAGCGGGACTGGGTGTGAGTTAGGACACGGGGTCAGTGAGCACAGGGGGTGATGGGTGAGCGGGACTGGGTGTGAGTTAGGACACGGGGTCAGTGAGCACAGGGGGTGATGGGTGAGTGGGACTGGGTGCGAGTTAGGACACGGGGTCAGCGAGCACAGGGGGTGATGGGTGAGTGGGACTGGGTGTGAGTTAGGACACGGGGTCAGTGAGCACAGGGGGTGATGGGTGAGCGGGACTCGGTGCGAGTTAGGACACGGGGGCAGCCGAGTTTTGGATCACCTCTAGTTTACGTCGGGTCGAATGTGGGAGGCCGGCCAGGACCGCAGTGCGTTGGAACGGTCAAGTCTGGGTGTAACAAAGGCACGGATGAGGGCTTCAGCAGCGGATGAGCTGAGGCAGGGGGTGGAGACGGGCGATGTTACGGAGGTGGGAAACAGGCGGGTTTAGTTATGCCGCGGGATGTGTGGCCGGAAGCTCATTTCAGGGTCAAGTATGACCCCGAGGTTGCGAACAGTCTGGTTCAGCCTCAGACAGGAGAGGAATGGAGTTGTTGGCCCCTTCCCTGGTGTCCCTGCGCCGTGGGGCCCTCGGGCCCTGTCCCTGCGCCGTGGGGCCCTCGGGCCCTGTCCCTGCGCCGTGGGGCCCTGGGGCCCTGTCCCTGCGCCGAGGGGCCCTCGGGCCCTGTCCCTGCGCCGTGGGGCCCTCGGGCCCTGTCCCTGCGCCGTGGGGCCCTGGGGCCCTGTCCCTGCGCCGTGGGGCCCTGGGGCCCTGTCCCTGCGCCGAGGGGTCCTCGGGCCCTGTCCCTGCGCCGTGGGGCCCTCGGGCCCTGTCCCTGCGCCGTGGGGCCCTGGGGCCCTGTCCCTGCGCCGAGGGGTCCTCGGGCCCTGTCCCTGCGCCGTGGGGCCCTCGGGCCCTGTCCCTGCGCCGAGGGGCCCTCGGGCCCTGTCCCTGCGCCGTGGGGCCCTGGGGCCCTGTCCCTGCGCCGAGGGGTCCTCGGGCCCTGTCCCTGCGCCGTGGGGCCCTCGGGCCCTGTCCCTGCGCCGTGGGGCCTCCCCGTGGGTGAATGCAGACTCCTTTACCTGACAGGGCCTTTCCCTTGTACAGCAGTCGTTGCTGAACCACGGGGATGTGGAGCTTGTCAGCGATGATGGCCTTGACGGCGGCTATCGTCTCGTTCTCAGGCACCTGAAAGGGAAGGGTCAGGGGTCAGGAGGTGCGGTCGCTCAAGAACACAAGAAACAGCAGCAGGATTCGGCCATTCGGCCCCTCGAACCGCAGAAGCCTCGACAATAGAGGATTAAATGTTGGGAGATTCAGGACAGGAGTCACCCGCACTCCAAGGGTTAGATTACGAGCAGAGGTGACACAAACGCGGGGCGTATTCCCTGGGATTGAGACGGTTCAGGGGCGATCTGATCGAAGATTTCAGGGTATTGAGGGGAACAGTTCGGGTGGATCGAGAGAGAGAGACTATCTCCGCTGGTCGGGGGGTCGAGGACCAGGGGGCAGATGCTAATAGTTAGAGCCAGACCTTTCGGGAGTGAAGTTGGGAAACATTTCGACACACACAGGGTGGGAGACGTTTGCAACTCTCTTCCCCAAATGGCAATAGTTAATTTTAAATGGAAGATTGATAGATTTCTGTTAACCAAAGGTATTAAGGGATATGGGGCAAAGGCGGGGAGATGGAGTTAGGTCACAGACAGCCGTGATCTCATTAAATGGCGGAATATCGAGGGGCTGAACGGCCTCCTCCTGTCCCTCTCTACCTGCCCCGGGCCGGGCCCTGTCCCTGGGCCCTCTCCCTTTCCCTGGGCCCTCCCTATCCCTCCCCCAGCCCCGGGCCCTGCCCTCCCTCTCCCCTGTACCCCCGGGCCCTCTCCCTCTCCCCGGTCTCCCCTGTACCCCCGGGCCCTCTCCCTCTCCCCGGTCTCCCCTGTACCCCCGGGCCCTGCCCTTCTCCCCTCTCCCCCTCCCCCAGCCCCGGCCCTCCCTCTCCCCTCTCCCCTGTACCCCCCGGGCCCTCCCTCTCCCCGGTCTCCCCTGTACCCCCCGGGCCCTCCCTCTCCCCGGTCTCCCTCTCCCCGGTCTCCCCTGTACCCCCGGGCCCTGCCCTCCCTCTCCCCTCTCCCCTGTACCCCTGGGCCGGGCCCTCTCCCTCCCTCTCCCCGGGCCCTGCCCCTCTCCCCGGTCTCCCCTGTACCCCCGGGCCCTCTCCCTCTCCCTCCCTCTCCCTCTCCCCTGTACCCCCGGGCCCTCCCTCTCCCCGGTCTCCCCTGTACCCCCGGGCCCTCTCCCTCTCCCTCCCTCTCCCTCTCCCCTGTACCCCCGGGCCCTCCCTCTCCCCGGTCTCCCCTGTACCCCCGGGCCCTCTCCCTCTCCCTCCCTCTCCCTCTCCCCTGTACCCCCGGGCCCTCCCTCTCCCCGGTCTCCCCTGTACCCCCGGGCCCTCTCCCCTGTACCCCCGGGCCGGGCCCTCTCCCTCCCTCTCCCCGGGCCCGGGCCCTGTCTCTCCCCCACCTCCAGCCGGCTCTCGGTGCCGTGCAGCAGTTTGACGCTGAGCTGCATCTCTGCGGCCAGGAGCGGGGCAGGCCTCGGCTTAAAGGGGCAGGCACCCGGGCCCCACGGTTAAAGGGGCAGGCACCCGGGCCCCACGGTTAAAGGGGCAGGCACCCGGGCCCCACGGTTAAAGGGGCAGGCACCCGGGCCCCACGGTTAAAGGGGCAGGCACCCGGGCCCCACGGTTAAAGGGGCAGGCACCCGGGCCGCACGGTTAAAGGGGCAGGCACCCGGGCCGCACAGTTAAAGGGGCAGGCACCCGAGCCCCACGTTCCGGGCCCCACGGTTAAAGGGGCAGGCACCCGGGCCCCACGGTTAAAGGGGCAGGCACCCGGGCCCCACGGTTAAAGGGGCAGGCACCCGGGCCCCACGTTTAAAGGGGCAGGCACCCGGGCCCCACGGTTAAAGGGGCAAGCACCCGGGCCCCACGGTTAAAGGGGCAGGCACCCGGGCCCCACGGTTAAAGGGGCAGGCAGCAGGTAAGAGTCGGAAGGGACAAGAAAAGAAAGGAAAAAAGACTTTCATTTATATAGCGACTTTCACGACCACCGAACGTCTCAAAAGAACTTCTCAGCCAATAAAGTACTTTTGCAGTGTAGTCACTGTTGGAGTTAAGGAAATGCGGCAGCCAGTTTGCGCACAGCAAGCTCCCACACACAGCGATGTGATAATGACCCGGATCGTCTGTTTTAGTGATGTTGGTCGAGGGATAAATATTGGCCCCAGGACACCGGGGAGAACTCCCCCTGCTCTTCTTCCAATAGTGGCCCCGGGATCTTTTACATCCACCCGAGAGGGCAGACGGGGCCTCGGTTTAATGTCTTCTCCGAAAGATGGCACCTCTGACAGTGCGGCGCTCCCTCAGTACTGCCCCTCCGACAGCGCAGTGCGGCGCTCCCTCAGTACCGCCCCTCCGACAGCGCAGTGCGGCGCTCCCTCAGTACCGCCCCTCCGACAGCGCAGTGCGGCGCTCCCTCAGTACCGCCCCTCCGACAGCGCAGTGCGGCGCTCCCTCAGTACCGCCCCTCCGACAGCGCAGTGCGGCGCTCCCTCAGTACCGCCCCTCCGACAGCGCAGTGCGGCGCTCCCCCAGTACCGCCCCTCCGACAGCGCAGTACGGCGCTCCCTCAGTACTGGCACCAGGGGAGTGTCGGACTGGATTCTAGCTGTGGAGCGGAACTGGGACTGGACACCAAGGGGTCGATGATCCCGAAAGGAGTCCACTCCTACCCCAAACACCAGCAATAGGAGACTGCAAACGGACTGAAGGAAACACAGCACTGGCACAGAGACACAGGTGATACAGAATGCTAGTTACGAAAGACACCCAGAGACTCGTTTGGTCACGAGTGCCCGGGGGCAAAGCCTTTATAGGTTTACAATATTATTCAAATGACGGCTCCCCTTCAAGGTTGGACACTCTCGAAGCTTTAGCGTCAGCTGGCCGTGGGGAATCCGGCTAATGGGCAAAGTGTCCAGAATAAGACCTTTCCCCTGCGCTCAATGTCTCAGGCTGGAGCAACCGAGGAGTTGGAAACTGAGGAGACCTCCGTTTTGGACGTTGGAGAGACATCAGAGCCATCAAACACTCCCAGGGCAGGTACAGGGGGTTAGATACAGAGTAAAGCTCCCTCTACACTGTCCCATCAAACACTCCCAGGGCAGGTACAGGGGGTTAGATACAGAGTAAAGCTCCCTCTACACTGTCCCATCAAACACTCCCAGGGCAGGTACATCACGGGGTTAGATACAGAGTAAAGCTCCCTCTACACTGTCCCATCAAACACTCCCAGGGCAGGTACATCACGGGGTTAGATACAGAGTAAAGCTCCCTCTACACTGTCCCATCAAACACTCCCAGGGCAGGTACAGGGGGTTAGATACAGAGTAATGCTCCCTCTACACTGTCCCATCAAACACTCCCAGGGCAGGTACAGGGGGTTAGATACAGAGTAAAGCTCCCTCTACACTGTCCCATCAAACACTCCCAGGGCAGGTACAGCACGGGGTTAGATACAGAGTAAAGCTCCCTCTGCACTTTAGGAGGTATGTCAATCAATGACTGTGTCCCAGACATGTTGGGGTGGAGAGGGAGGAGTGGGAGAGGGAAAGGGAGGGAGGGAGGGGGGCGAGGGCGAGGGAGGTAACTCAGGAAGCTGTTTAGTGACGAGGAGATCCTGGTTGCCCAACTGTCGGTTCATGAAGACGTAGATGACGGGGTTGTCGATGGTGGCATTCTTGGCAAAGTACGTGGGCAAGGCGACGGCTTGCGAGTGGAAGGAGGAACAGGGGTTTAAAGGCAGGAAAGATGGCAAAGGTGTGAGGACCCCAGCAGAAGATGTAGGCGATGACCATCCTCGACACCTCCTCTCTGCCTTCTGGGTCGTCTCCAACTCCTTCTGCTGCATCACACGGGCATCGAACCTATTGTGTTCCTACCACAGATGAGGCTGCACACAGGGAGGTTAAAGTAACAGTGACCTCAGTCTTTAATAAGACACTCCAGAGTGAGGGACAGGCCTTGGGGGCCGGCTTATATACAGTGCTCCCAAGGGATGCTGGGATCCCTTGGGACTTCAGGGGATGAGCTCCCTGGTGGTGGAACATGGGAGTGCATGCTTTACAGATACACAACATCACCCCCCCGCCCCCCAAAGTCAAAGTGAAAACTATTTACAAGGTGAGGCGGTCGGGAGCCTTTCTTTCCCTGGTGGACCACCTCGGTACAAATGTCTGTTCTGGTGTGTTGGCTGTGCCCTCGCTGGGCTGGCGTGTTGTTGGCCCTGCGGGGCTGCTGGGTGAGCCTGGCCTTGCTGGGCTGTTGGGCGTGATGGGTTCGATTTCCTGGTCCGGCGTGGTGTCGTTGATCCTTTGGGTGTGTGTTGTGGGCTCGAAAAAGGTGGTGTCTGCTGTGGGTTGTTCAGGGCAGTCTGTGAACCGCAGCCTCGTTTGGTCCAGGTGCTTTCTGCAAATTTGTCCATTGTCCAGTTTGACTACAAACACCCTACTCCCTTCTTTAGCTATCAACGTGCCCGCGATCCACTGGGGACCATGTCCATAGTTTAGCACATACACAGGGTCATTCAGATCAATTTCCCGTGACACAGTGGCGTGACCATCGTTTACATTTTGTTGCTGCCGTCTGCTCTCTACCTGATCATGCAGGTTGGGGTGAACCAGTGAGAGTCTGGTTTTAAGTGTCCTTTTCATGAGTAGCTCAGCCGGGGGCAGCCCTGTGAGCGAGTGAAGTCTCGTGCGGTAGCTGAGCAGTACTCGGGACAGGTGGGTTTGGAGTGAGCCTTCTGTGACTCGTTTGAGGCTCTGTTTGATGGTTTGTACTGCCCGCTTTGCCTGCCCATTGGAGGCTGGTTTAAACGGGGCCGAGGTGACATGTTTGATCCCATTGCGGGTCATGAATCCTTTAAATTCGGCACTGGTGAAACATGGCCCGTTGTCACTGACCAGTATGTCAGGCAGGCCGTGGGTGGCAAACATGGCCCTCAGGCTTTCAATGGTGGCGGTGCTTCCCGACATTATTTCACATTCAATCCATTTTGAAAAAGCATCCACCACCACCAGGAACATTTTACCGAGAAACGGGCCCGCATAGTCGACATGGATCCTCGACCATGGTCTGGAGGGCCAGGACCACAAACTTAGTGGTGCCTCTCTGGGCGCGTTGCTCAACTGAGCACATACACTGCATTGCTGTACACAGGACTCTAAGTCAGAGTCGATACCGGGCCACCACACGTGGGATCTGGCTATCGCTTTCATCATTACTATACCCGGGTGTGTGCTGTGGAGATCCGAGATGAACGTCTCCCTGCCCTTTCTGGGTAGCACTACGCGGTTACCCCACAACAGGCAGTCTGCCTGAATGGACAGCTCATCCTTTCGCCGCTGGAACGGCTTGAATGGCTCTTGCATTTCAACGGGGATGCTGGCCCAGCTCCCATGCAGTACACAGTTTTTTTACTAGGGACAGCAGAGGACCTTGGCTGGTCCAAGTCCTAATCTGGCGGGCTGTGACAGGTGATTTATCATTTTCAAACGCTTCCATGACCATCAACAAGTCTGCGGGCTGCTCCACCATTAACAAGTTTGCAGGCTGCGCCATTTCCACCCCCGTGGTGGGCAATGGTAGCCGACTGAGAACATCCGCACAGTTCTCGGTGCCTGGCCTGTGGCGGATGGTGTAGTTATACGCTGATAGTGTGAGTGCCCACCTTTGTATGCAGGCTGAGGCATTAGTATTTATTCCCTTGTTTTCAGCGAACAGGGATGTGAGGGGCTTGTGATCGGTTTCCAACTCAAATTTGAGGCCAAACAGGTACTGATGCATTTGCTTTACCCCGAACACACATGCTAATGCCTCTTTCACACCCGACTCCGTACGACGGCGCATCATATGCTAGCACAAGTCTTTTACACGGGTTATACAATATAAGCAGCTTGTTGGAGCATAAAATGTTTCGGGCTTTCTCAAAAGCAATTACTTGTTTTTTTTTCCCCCATACCCAGTTCTCACCTTTGCACAATAACACATGTAGGGGCTCTAAGAGGGTGCTTAACCCCAGTAGGACGTTACCAAAATAGTTGAGGATTCCCAGGAACGACTGCAGCTCCGTGACGTTCTGTGGCCTGGGCGCGTTCCTGATAGCCTCTGTCTTGGCATCTGTGGGCCGAATGCCGTCCGCCGCGATCTTTCTCCCCAAAAACTCCACTTCTGTTGCCATGAAGATGCATTTCGACCTCTTCAGCCGCAGCCCTACGCGATCCAGTCGCCGGAGGACCTCCTCCAGTTTTATAGGTGCTCGGCGGTGTCCCGACCCGTGACCAATATGTCGTCCTGAAAGACCACCGTGTGTGGAACCGACTTGAGTAGGCTCTCCATGTTTCTCTGGAAGATCGCTGCAGCCGACCGAATTCCAAACGGACATCTGTTGTAGATGAACAGTCCCTTGTGTGTGTTGATGCAGGTGAGGCCCTTCGAAGACTCCTCCAGCTCCTGCGTCTTGCCTCCTGCCAACGTTGCAAATAGGTCGTCTGCCTTAGGTAGTGGTCCTGTAGCGAGAAACGATTTATAATCACCGCAAATCCTGACCATGCCATCACTTTTGAGTACTGGAACAATCGGGCTGGCCCACTCGCTGAATTCCACTGGGGAGATGATGCCCTCGCGTTGCAGCCTGTCCAGCTCGATTTCCACTCTCTCCCTCATCATGTGAGGTACCGCTCGCGCCTTGTGGTGAATGGGTCGTGCCTCTGGGACCAAGTGGATCCACATCTTCGCCCCGGAAAAGTTTCCAATGCCTGGCTCAAAAAGGGAAGGAAATTTGTTAAGAACCTGGGTACATGAGGCCTCATCGACATGTGAGATGTCATCCCAGTTCCAGCGGATTTTGCCCAGCCAGCTCCTTCCAAGCAGTGTGGGGCCATTGCCCGGGACAATCCAGAGTGGCAGTTCGTGCACCGTGCCCTCGTAGGTGACCTTGACCATGGCGCTGCCCAGGACAGTGATGAGCTCTTTGGTGTACGTTCTCAGTTTCGTGTGGATGGGGCTCAGGGCTGGTCTGAATACCTTGTTGCACCACAGTCTCTCAAACATCATTTTACTCATGATGGATTGGGCTAGCGCCAGTGTCCAGTTCCATGGCTACGGATAAGTCATTCAATTTTATACTTAGCATTATAGATGGACATTTAGTTGAAAATGTGTGCACTCCGTGTACTTCAGCATCTGCCTCCTCTCTCTGAGGCTCGAAATTGCTTTGATCCACCGTGGACCGATCTTCCTTTGCCACGTGGTGGTTAGCAGATTTTGCAGAGCTTGCAGCTCATCTGCAAGCTCGTTGGAAGTGCCGCATTGTTCCACAGCTCTTGCAAACATACCCTTTGAAGCGGCATGAATAGGCTGAATGGAAGACTCCACAACGACAACAAGGTGTGAATTGCCTTGCATTCATCCTTTGTTGGGGACTGAGTCATCTGGGTCACCTGAGGGCTGCTGGCAGTTGCAGACTCATGGTTTCTGCCCTGTACATTTCTGCTTGCAAACACAGTTCCAGTTAATTTATGAACATTGCTAGCGCTTGTGTGCTGAGAGATTTGTTTGGTGTTATCACTGGTGGACATAAACGCCTGTGCTATCGCAATGGCCTTGCTGAGGGTCGGTGTCTCTACAGTCAAAAAGTTTTCGTAGGATGGTCTCGTGGCCAATGCCCAGTACAAAAAAGTCTCTGAGCATCTGCTCCAGGTAGCCATCAAACTCACATTGTCCTGCAAGTCGCCTTAGCTCGGCGACATAGCTCACCTCTTCCTGGCCTTCAGATCGCTGGCACATGTAGAACCGATACCTCGCCATCAGCACGCTCTCCCTCGGGTTAAGATGCTCCCGAACCAGTGTACACAGCTCCTCATACGACTTATCTGTGGGTTTCACCAGAGCCAGAAGATTCTTCATGAGGCTGTAGGTCGGTGCCCCGCAGACTGTGAGGAGGACCGCTCTCCTTTTTGCAGCGCTTCCTTCTCCATCCAGCTCGTTGGCTACAAAGTACTGGTCTAGCTGTTCGACATAGGCTTCCCAGTCCTCACCCTCCGAGAACTTCTCCAGGATGCCCCCAGTTTGCTGCATCTTTGCGTTGGATTCGTATACTCGTCGCAAGTTATTGTGTTCCTAACACAGATGAGGCTGCACGCAGGGAGGTTAAAGTAACAGTGACCTCAGTCTTTAGTAAGACACTCCAGAGTGAGGAACAGTCCTTAGGGGCCGGCTTATATACAGTGCTCGCAAGGAATGCTGGGATCCATTGGGACTTCAGGGGATGCGCTCCCTGGTGGCAGAATATGGGAGTGCATGCTTTACAGATACACAACAGAACCTGTCACACTGCCTCGCACGGGCATCGCTCACACTGCGTCACACGGACATCGAACCGTCACACGGGCATCGAACTACATCACACGGGCATCGAACCAGTCACACTGCGTCACACGGGCATCGCTTACACCAATCACACCTACAGCACACACTTACCTCACAACCTAAACACACACACTCGTGAGTGAGTGTATGAGTATATGAGAGCGTGTGTCTGTGTGCGTGTGTGTGAGTGAATGCGTGAGAGTGAGTCTGAGTGAGAACGAGTGCGAGTGCGAGAGCGATTGCGTGAGTGTGACTGAGCCATGTTTGAGTGGGATGACGCAGAGAGGGGCCATGTGTGGATGAAGGTGCAAAGAGTTATTTGCTCACCGCTCGGTTGGCCATCCAGACTTGTCAGTAGCAGGGTGACGATGATGGCGACAGGAGAACACGGCACAGGTGAGGGTCAGTGTGATCATGTAGGACTGGCCGCCAGGGTCCGAGCTCCCGCTGAACATATCCGGCCCGCATGACGTCTTCAGTCCAGATGGCCAGTACCGAAAGTTGGAATAAAGGCATTGGGCTGGATTCTCGGTGGTCCAACGCCTCAGTTAGCGGCCAGAAGGAGCGTTAATGGGAGCGTTCGAGGTTACCGACCGTTTAGCGAGAGAGGTATCTGTTCCGATATATTAAATATATGCAGCTCCTTGCATTTCCTTTTTCCCGATCTATGTCAGCACTTACAATGAAAACTGCCACTGGGTCACTGGGCAGTGATCAGGAGCAGGAACCCTGGCTGATTTCCTCTCTCTCTCTAACCCAGGGGTCACTGGGCAGTGATCAGGAGCAGGAACCCTGGCTGATTTCCCCTCTCTCTAACCCAGGGGTCACTGGGCAGTGATCAGGAGCAGGAACCCTGGCTGATTTCCCCTCTCTCTAACCCAGGGGTCACTGGGCAGTGATCAGGAGCAGGAACTCTGGCTGATTTCCCCTCTCTCTAACCCAGGGGTCACTGGGCAGTGATCAGGAGCAGGAACCCTGGCTGATTTCCTCTCTCTCTCTAACCCAGGGGTCACTGGGCAGTGATCAGGAGCAGGAACCCTGGCTGATTTCCCCTCTCTCTAACCCAGGGGTCACTGGGCAGTGATCAGGAGCAGGAACCCTGGCTGATTTCCCCTCTCTCTAACCCAGGGGTCACTGGGCAGTGATCAGGAGCAGGAACCCTGGCTGATTTCCCCTCTCTCTCTAACCCAGGGGTCACTGGGCAGTGATCAGGAGCAGGAACCCTGGCTGATTTCCCCCTCTCTCTAACTCAGGGGGTCACTGGGCAGTGATCAGGAGCAGGAACCCTGGCTGATTTCCCCCTCTCTCTAACTCAGGGGGTCACTGGGCAGTGATCAGGAGCAGGAACCCTGGCTGATTTCCTCTCTCTCTCTAACCCAGGGGTCACTGGGCCCACCGCTCTGTGCCAGGGTTTATGATCCACACCAGCCCACTCCCACCCCTCTCCATCTCCCCCATCACCGTCTCCTTCTATTACTTTCCCCCCCCATGTGTTTATCCAGCCTCCCCTTAAATCCATCGATACTATTCGCCTCGAGCCTGATTTATTTGGGTTTATCAGTGACTGTCTGATATTGGTGGCCCCCGAGTTCTGGTCTCCCCCACAAGTGGGAACATCTTCTCTACGTCTACCCCATCGAACCCCCTTCATAATCTTACACCCCTCCATCAGCTCACCCCTCAGCCTTTAGGGTTGTACAGGACCTTGAATATTGGGTTCAGTTTTGGTCTCCTAATCTGAGGAAGGACATTCTTGCTATTGAGGGAGTGCAGCGAAGGTTCACCAGACTGATTCCCGGGATGACGGGACTGACATATGAAGAAAGACTGGATCGACTAGGCTTATATTCACTGTAATTTAGAAGGATGAGAGGGGATCCCATGGAAACATATAACATTCTGACGGGACGGGACAGGTTAGATGCGGGAAGAATGTTCCCGATGTTGGGGAAGTCCAGAACCAGGGGTCACAGTCTAAGGATAAGGGGTAAGCCATTTAGGACCGAGATGAGAAACTTCTTTACTCAGAGTTGTTAACCTGTGGAATTCTCTACCGCAGAGAGTTGTTGGGGTCAGTTCGTTAGATATATTCAAAAGGGAGTTAGATGTGGCCCTTACGGAAAAAAGGGATCAAGGGGTATGGAGAGAAAGCAGGAATGGGGTACTGAGGGAATGATCAGCCATGATCATATTGAATGGTGGTGCAGGCTCGAAGGGCCGAATGGCCTGCTCCTGCACCTATTTTCTATGTTTCTCTTTTGTCGGGAATCTGTGAATCTTTGGAATTCTCTGCCCCAGAGGGCTGTGGAGGCTCAGTCGTTGAGTATATTCAAGGCTGAGATCGATAGATTTTTGGACTCGAGGGGAATCGAGGGATCGGGCGGGGAAGTGGAGTTGAGGTCGAAGATCAGCCGTGATCTGATTGGATGGCGGAGCGGGCTCGAGGGGCCGAATGGCCGACTCCTGCTCTTCCTGAAAGATCCCCAGCCTGTTCAGCCATCCCCGATAGTTATAACCTCAGTTCTGGTATCATCCTTGTAAATCCTTTTTTTGCACCTGCTCTAGTGCTTGTATATCCTTTTTATAGCATGGCGATCAAAGCTGTGTAGACTATGCAGTGAAAGAAATTTCAGTGATTAAAGGGACTGCAGTCTGTTTAATCGGATACGTGGGGTTCGTTTCAACTAGCGGGAGAGATTGAACAGGCTGAGGATCTTTGCTCTAGCAAAGCGAAGGCTGAGGGGTGAGCTGATGGAGGGGTGTAAGATTATGAAGGGGGTTCGATGGGGTAGACGTAGAGAAGATGTTCCCACTTGTGGGGGAGACCAGAACTCGGGGGCCACCAATATCAGACAGTCACTGATAAACCCAATGGGGAATTCAGGAGAAACCTCTTTACCCAGAGAGCGGTGGGAATGTGGAACTCGCTGCCACAGGGAGGGCTCGAGGCCAATAGTATCGATGCATTTCAGGGGGAGGCTGGATAAACACATGGGGGAGAAAGGAATGGAAGGAGACAGTGATGGGGGGGAATGGAGAGGGTGGGATCTCATAGAAACATAGAAAATAGGTGCAGGAGTAGGCCATTCGGCCCCTCGATCCTGCACCACCATTCAATATGATCATGGCTGATCATTCCCTCAGTACCCCATTCCTGCTTTCTCTCCATACCCCTTGATCCCTTTAGCCGTAAGGGCCACATCTAACTCCCTTTTGAATATATCTAACGAACTGGCCCCAACAACTCTCTGCGGTAGGGAATTCCACAGGTTAACAACTCTGAGTAAAGAAGTTTCTCATCTCGGTCCTAAATGGCTTACCCCTTATCCTTAGACTGTGAGCCCTGGTTCTGGACTTCCCCAACATCGGGAACATTCTTCCTGCATCTAACCTGTCCAGTCCCGTCAGAATTTTATATGTTTCTATGAGATCCCCTCTCATTCTTCTAAACTCCAGTGAATATAAGCCCCGTCGATCCAGTCTCTCCTCATATGTCAGTCCTGCCATCCCGGGAATCAGTCTGGTGAACCTTCGCTGCACTCCCTCAATAGCAAGAACGTCCTTCCTCAAGTTAGGAGGCCAAGGCTTCTTCGGCAGCACCTCCTAAACCCGTGACCTCTACCCGCCTAGAAGGACAAGGGCAGCAGGCGCATGGGAACACCACCCCCTCCACGTTCCCCTCCCAGTCACACACCATCCCAACTTGGAAATATATCGGCCGTTCCTTCATCGTCGCTGGGTCACAATCCTGGAACTCCCTCCCTAACATCATCGTCATCATAGGCAGTCCCTCGAAGTGAGGATGACTTGCTTCCACACTGAAAAGGGATGAGTTCACAGGTGTTTCAATGAAGGACCTAATATTCCAGATCCTGAACTACATCCTGAAGGGTGGAAGATGCCTGTGGGTGGATTGTTTTAACATGGGGTGACCGTTGCACACCAGCCACCACACGGGGCTTGACAGAGCGAGGTCTTGGTCCAGGGGCAAGGGTTATTCCTCCCTAACAGCACTGTGGGAGCACCTTCACCACACAGGACTGCAGCAGTTCAAGGCGGTGGCTCACCACCACCTTCGAGGGCCAATTAGGTGTTATGTATGCAACCCTATGTAACCAGTATTATACTACCACCAGAGGGCGTACCTGTTAGAGTCCCAAGGGATCCCAGCATCCCTTGGGAGCACTGTATATAAGCAGGCCCCCCATGCTGTGCCAGCACTCTGGAGTTAGAATAAAAAGAGACCAAGGTCACACTTGCTGACATCTACAGTACTCAGTTACATTACTTTATTCTGAACATAACAACTGGCGACGAGATAACGAACCATCACGCGAAAATGCAGAGAACTGTTGTCATCCTGGAGAAATGCTGAGAAGGGGACGATTGGGAGGCCTTCATGGAGCGACTCGACTTTGTGGCCAACGAGATCGCTGCCAAACGAAGGGCGATCCTCCTCGCCGTCTTGGACTTGCCAGCGATTCCCAGGGCAGGGTGGAGTGCAGCATAAACGCTGGCACCTTGGGCCCCGTTTCTGTGCAGCACGCCCCGCGAGGCGAGAGCGCGTGACGGCCTGCGCGATGCGGGGGCGGCCCTTCACTGGGACGCGGTTTATATTGCGGACTCGCCCTTCGTGCTGTTGGTGTAGGCGGACGCTGGTCCTGGTCATCGTCTCCTCCTCCTCCTCCTCCTCCTCCTCCTCCTTGTACCTCCGCCTGGTCACAAAGGCCACCAGAGCCCATGGTCCCATCATGTCCCCTCGTCGATCGCCGGGCCTCATCGCGGTGACTCCCACCCCCCCGAGACCGTGAACTGCACATCGCTCCGCAGACAGGCGGGAGGCTTTATACGGCACTCGAAGAGTTATCTCTTCCCCCCACCCACCCCCAGCCCCCCCCAGCCACCATGTTCAAAACATGATCTCTTAATTGTAATGTCACGATAAGGGACCCTGTGTCCCTTTGACGTCAATGGCCAGGCTAAGAACACCTAGTTTTCTGGACACTTTAGGTGAAGGCACCCCATTCTTGGGTCAAGGGTAATCAGGATTTCACGGGAGTTACTTCCTTCTTAACACCCTCCAAAGATCACTGTGCCTCGGCCCATCTGAACAGAACTGCGTCATCTCTCCGTCTCCCATTTGTCCGTCAAGTTATGGTACGTGGGGTCAATACTGAGCCAGAATAGCTAATCCCAGCACTGTGGCAACCAGGCACTGAGAACACTCTCCTCCATCATCATAGGCAGTCCCTCGGAATCGAGGAAGACTTGCTTCCACTCTAAAAGTGAGTCCTTAAGTGGCTGAACAGTCCAATATGAGAACCACAGACCCAGTCACATGGCAGAGCAGGCTCGAGGAGCTGAACGGCCTCCTCCTGTCCCTAATGTAACAGGCTCGAGGGGCTGAACGGCCTCCTCCTGTCCCTAATGTAACAGGCTCGAGGGGCTGAATGGCCTCCTCCTGTCCCTAATGTAACAGACTCGAGGGGCTGAATGGCCTCCTCCTGTCCCTAATGTAACAGGCTCGAGGGGCTGAACGGCCTCCTCCTGTTCCTAATGTAACAGGCTCGAGGGGCTGAACGGCCTCCTGCTGTCCCTAATGTAACAGACTCGAGGGGCTGAACGGCCTCCTCCTGTCCCTAATGTAACAGGCTCGAGGGGCTGAACGGCCTCCTCCTGTCCCTAATGTAACAGGCTCGAGGGGCTGAACGGCCTCCTCCTGTCCCTAATGTAACAGGCTCGAGGGGCTGAACGGCCTCCTCCTGTCCCTAATGTAACAGGCTCGAGGGGCTGAACGGCCTCCTCCTGTTCCTAATGTAACAGGCTCAAGGGGCTGAACGGCCTCCTGCTGTCCCTAATGTAACAGACTCGAGGGGCTGAACGGCCTCCTCCTGTCCCTAATGTAACAGGCTCGAGAAGCTGAACGGCCTCCTCCTGTCCCTAATGTAACAGGCTCGAGGGGCTGAACGGTCTACTCCTGTCCTTAATGTAACAGGCTCGAGGGGCTGAACGGCCTCCTCCTGTTCCTAATGTAACAGGCTCGAGGGGCTGAACGGCCTCCTCCTGTCCCTAATGTAACAGGCTCGAGGGGCTGAACGGCCTCCTCCCGTTGTGAAGTCCAGCTCCGTGCCCCCATGACCGGGCAGTGGGTCAAAGGCAGGAGGGAAGTTTCCGGGTTGAGTCGACGACCCTCGGTGTTGACCCCCTCCGGGACGGTGTTGATTCTGTACGGACGAAGCTCGGCAGTTCGACTGCAGCCGGCATCACCGCCGAGGCAGAGGTTGTCCTCGCTCGGCGCCCCTCCGGCACTGTGGGGGGGGGCGGAGTCACTGGAGCGGCTTCCGGAAGATTCCCTGACTGATTTATTTTCTTCCCCCCCACCTTCCAACTGGCTCCCCCTGAATTCACAGAAAGTTCCCCTTTAAGAGTGGGCGGGGTTAAAATAAAGAGGGACTTGCTGCTGATTGGCTGCCAGGCGGACTACAAGGCTAGACGTATGATTGGTCTTTCACCTTGTCAATCAGGGCGCACTCTCGGAGCCGATTGTCAATGGTTGGTGGGGGGGGGGGGAGCTGCCTCAGAGCGGATTGGTCCGTCGCGTTGTCATTCGCGGTCACTCTCAGCCCGATTGGCGGGCTGGGCTGTCAATCGCGAGTCCCGGCCTGGGATTGGCTGCGAGTGGGTGACGGGCGCAGGGCTGTGATCCCGCCCTCAGGTGATCCCACCCCCCCCACCCCACCGCCGTCTGATTGGACGACGCGGATGTCAATCGGGGCGGAGCGCGGCGCTGATTGGACGAAGCGGGTCAGGTGGTGGGTGAGGCCAATGGGAAGGGCGCTGAGGAGGTCACGTGGTGGCGGCGAGGGTACGGTTGGTGCGCTGAGAGCGAGAGCGAGCGATTCAAACCCGGGGGCTGAGGGAGAGAGAGAGAGAGAGCGGCCATTGACGGACGGACAGAGCATCGACGCCTCACCGCAAGCCCACACAGCCGCGCCGCCATGAACATCCGCAACGCCAGGGTGGGTGGAAGCCGCTCGGCCCTCGGCCCTCGGCCCGCAGGTTTACAGGCCGGACTCAGGCGGCCATCGCGCGCACGCTGCTGCCGCCGCCGCCGCCTTTTATGGGCATGGCCCGAGCCACGCCCCCAGGCGACGGCCCAGGTGCGCGCGGCCGCCGCCTTTTATGGGCATGGCCCGAGCCACGCCCCCAGGCATGGCCACGCCCACCGCGCTGCCTCGGCTCGCAGGTGAATGTACACACGCCCCTTAGCGGTAGGTCACGCCCCCCCCCCCGCACCCCCCCCCAGTGGTAGGTCACGCCCCCTCCCCCCCCCCCCCCCCAGTGGTAGGTCAAGCCCCCCCCCCCCAGTGGTAGGTCAAGCCCCCTCCCCCCCCCAGTGGTAGGTCACGCCCCCTCCCCCCCCCAGTGGCGTGTCACGCCCCCTCCCCCCCCAGTTGTAGGTCACTCCCCCCCCCAG
>NC_092008.1:717139-763283 GCF_044704955.1 Pristiophorus japonicus | reverse complement strand
CCGCCATCCAGCTCTCTTACATCGCCGAGGATGAGAACGGAAAGATCGTTGGCTACGTTCTGGCTAAAATGTGAGTGACAGGCAGCCCCGTGTCCGATCGGTTCAAGTGCAGAGAATTCCGCAGTGTGTACGGCCCACAAACGGGCTGTTAGGCCCCACCGCTCCGTGCCGGGGTTTGTGCTCCACACCAGCCCCCTCCCACGCTTCCTGCTCCTATTTCTTATGTTCCCTCGAGTACTGAAGATTAAGGGTGATCCAATCGAGGCATTAACAATGCTTAAAGGATTACGACAGGGTAGATAGAGAGAAACTTTGCTCTGGTGGGGTGGGGGAGGGAAAGAGTACAGAACAAGGGCTCGTCACCTTAAAATTCGAGCCCGGCCATTCACTTGTGATGTCAGGAAGCACTTCTTCACACAAAGGGCCGTGGGAATCTGGAACTCTCTTCCCCCAAAACACTGTCGCGGTCGGGGGTCAATTAGAAATTTCAAGACTAAGATCGATTGATTTTTGTTGGGGAAGGGTATTCAGGGTTATGGAACCAAGGCGGGTAGCTGGGGTTAAGATACAGATCAGCCACGATCTCATTGATTGGTGGAGCAGACTCGAGGGGCTGAATGGCCTCCTCCTGTCCCTAATGTAACAGGCTCGAGGGGCTGAATGGCCTCCTCCTGTCCCGAATGTAACAGGCTCGAGGGGCTGAATGGCCTCCTCCTGTCCCTAATGTAACAGGCTCGAGGGGCTGAACGGCCTCCTCCTGTTCCTAATGTAACAGGCTCGAGGGGCTGAACGGCCTCCTCCTGTACCTAATGTAACAGGCTCGAGGGGCTGAACGGCCTCCTCCTGTCCCTAATGTAACAGGCTCGAGGGGCTGAACGGCCTCCTCCTGTTCCTAATGTAACAGGCTCGAGGGGCTGAACGGCCTCCTCCTGTCCCTAATGTAACAGGCTCGAGGGGCTGAACGGCCTCCTCCTGTCCCTAATGTAACAGGCTCGAGGGGCTGAACGGCCTCCTCCTGTCCCTAATGTAACAGGCTCGAGGGGCTGAACGGCCTCCTCCTGTCCCTAATGTAACAGGCTCGAGGGGCTGAACGGCCCCCTCCTGTCCCTAATGTAACAGGCTCGAGGGGCTGAACGGTCTCCTGTCCCTAATGTAACAGGCTCGAGTGGCTGAACGGCCTCCTCCTGTCCCTAATGTAACAGGCTCGATGGGCTGAACGGCCTCCTCCTGTCCCTAATGTAACAGGCTCGAGGGGCTGAACGGCCCCCTCCTGTCCCTAATGTAACAGGCTCGAGGGGCTGAACGGCCTCCTCCTGTCCCTTCCGGAGGCTCAGTTCCTGACTGCCTGTCCCCATCGCCCCGTGACCCGTTGTCCGATGATGATCCACCGTACCCCACGGGGGCAGGTGCGTCTAACGTTAGCGGGGCGCAGAGTGGGACCCGGGAGCCCTCTTTTCCTCCCCCCCCTCCCCCACCATTGTGGGGCATTGAGTCACTGCACCCTGGGGTGTTTATAAACCTCCCCCCGATGTCATCGCACCGTCCACGGCCGTCTTGATTTTAAACACGTGTGTTTTTTTTTCAGGGAAGAAGATCCTGACGACGTTCCTCACGGACACATCACCTCTCTGGTACGGAGACGGGCTGCAACTCGCCCGGGGCGGGGGGCGGACGGGGAGGGGGTGAGAGGAGACGAGGGAGTGGGGCTGATGTCGGTCTAAACTCCTTCCACTCGATCCCTTTCTCTAACTCTCTCTCTCTCTCTCTCTGTCCCCCGCTCTCTGTCTCTGTCTGTCTCTGTCTCTCTCTCTGTCTCTCTCTCTCTGTCTCTCACTCTGTCTCTCACTCTGTCTCTCTCTCTCACTCTGTCTCACTCTGTCTCTCTGTCTCTCTCTCTCTCTCTCTGTCTCTCTCTCTGCCTGTCCCTCTCTCTCTCTGTCTTTCTCACTCTGTCTATCTCTGTCTCTCTCTCTCTCTCTCTCTCTCTGTCTGTCTGTCCCTCTCTGTCTCTCTCTCTGTCTCTCTCTCTGTCTCTCTCTCTGTCTCTCTCTCTGTCTCTCTCTCTGTCTCTCTCTCTCTCTCTGTCTCTCTCTCTCTCTGCCTGTCCCTCTCTCTCTCTCTCTCTGTCTGTCTGTCCCTCTCTGTCTCTCTCTCTGTCTCTCTCTCTCTCTGCCTGTCCCTCTCTCTCTCTGTCTGTCTGTCTGTCTCTCTCTCTCTCTGTCTCTCTCTCTCTCTCTGTCTCTCTCTCTCTCTGCCTGTCCCTCTCTCTCTCTCTCTCTCTCTCTGTCTTTCTCACTCTGTCTCTCTCTCTCTCTCTCTGTCTCTCTCTCTCTCTCTCTGTCTCTCTCTCTCTCTCTGTCTCTCTCTCTGCCTGTCCCTCTCTCTCTCTCTCTCTCTCTGTCTTTCTCTCTCTGTCTCTGTCTCTCTCTCTGTCTCTCTCTGTCTCTCTCTCTGCCTGTCTCTCTCTCTCTCTCTCTGCCCTCTGTCTCTGTCTCTGTCTCTCTCTCTGTCTCTCTCTCTCTCTCTGCCCTCTGTCTCTGTCTCTGTCTCTCTCTCTGTCTCTCTCTCTCTCTGTCTCTCTCTCTGTCTCTCTCTCTCTCTCTGCCTGTCTCTCTCTCTCTCTCTCTGCCCTCTGTCTCTGTCTCTGTCTCTCTCTCTGTCTCTCTCTCTCTCTCTGCCCTCTGTCTCTGTCTCTGTCTCTCTCTCTGTCTCTCTCTCTCTCTCTCTGCCCTCTGTCTCTGTCTCTCTCCTGTGCCCCAATTGCTGAGGTGTCCGAGCTCCCTCTACTGGCGGCCGTGCGGCACTGCACTCATTCCAATGGAAGACTGTGTGACAGTGCTGGGAGGTGTAAGGTAGTGTGTTCCACTCCAGATGGGAGACACTGTCATGCCCTTCATGGCTGAATGGCCTTCTGACGCCCAGTGTCTACAACCCGCGCTTACGGAGGCGGGGGGGGAAGGGGGTGAGTTATTACTTTGTGATGTATGGCCCCTCGACCTATCTAATCATACAATCACAGGGCACAGAAGCAGGCCATTCGGCCCATCGTGTCCGCGTTGCGCCGGCCGACCAAGAGCCATCCCGGCCTAATCCCACTTTCCCGCTCTGGGTCCATAGCCCTGTGGGTTACCACACTTCGAGCACACGTCCAAATGTGGTGAGGGTTTCTGCCTCTACGCCCCTTTCAGGCCGTGAGTTCCTCCCCAGACCCCCACCGCCCTCTGGGTGAAGACATTTCCCCTCAAACCCCCTCTAAACCTCCCCCCAATTACTTTCAATCTGTGCCCCCTGGTTGTTGACCCCTCTGCCAAGGAAAACAGGTCCGTCCTATCCACTCGATCCAGTCCCTCATCATTTTATACACCTCAATCAGGTCTCCCCTCAGCCTCCTCTGTTCCAAAGAAAACAACCCCAGCCTCTCCAATCTTTCCTCATCGCTAAAATTCTCCAGTCCCGGTAACATCCTGGTAAATCTCCTCTGTACCCTCTCCAGTGCAACATCCTGGTAAATCTCCTCTGCACCCTCTCCAGTGCAACATCCTGGTAAATCTCCTCTGTACCCTCTCCAGTGCAACATCCTGGGAAATCTCCTCTGTACCCTCTCTAGTGCAACATCCTGGTAAATCTCCTCTGTACCCTCTCCAGTGCAACATCCTGGTAAATCTCCTCTGTACCCTCTCTAGTGCAACATCCTGGTAAATCTCCTCTGTACCCTCTCCAGTGCAACATCCTGGTAAATCTCCTCTGTACCCTCTCCAGTGCAATCACATCCTTCCTATAATGTGGTGACCAGACCTACACGCAGTACTCCAGCTGCGGCCTGACTTGGGTTTTATACAGTTCAAGCATAACCTCCCTGCTCTTGTATTCTATGCCTGGGCTAATAAAGGCAAGCATTCCGTATGCCTTCTTAACCATCTTATCGATATGTCCTTTGTGTCCTGCTCCTTCTGCCCCCCCCCCCCCCAGGCGGTGAAGAGGTCCCATCGGCGGCTCGGTCTGGCCCAGAAGCTGATGGACCAGGCGTCCAGAGCCATGATCGAGAACTTCAACGCCCGATACGTGTCCCTGCACGTCAGGAAGAGGTACTGTCAGCCGTTGGGTGGGAGTGCGTCAGGTCCCTGTGACAGCGAGGGGGACGGGGAGACGGGGTCCCGGAGACGCGAGAGGGGGGGCGCCCAGAGACGGAGGGAGCTCGACGATTGGTATGGGGTGGACAGGGAGATTGGGAGGGCCCACACTTTCCTACTCAAATTGGTGGGCAGTCTTGGCTGCTGTAGAGTCCGTGATCAGCCCTTGGTAAGAGAGAAAGATTCCCATTTATCGGGATGTCTCAAAATGCTTTACAGCCAATGGCGTACTATCGGAGGGCGCTCACTGTTGTAATGTGGGAAACGGCAATTTGCGCACAGCAAGCTCCCACACACAGCGATGTGATAATGACCCGGATCGTCTGTTTTAGTGATGTTGGTCGAGGGATAAATATTGGCCCCAGGACACCGGGGAGAACTCCCCCTGCTCTTCTTCCAATAGTGGCCCCGGGATCTTTTACATCCACCCGAGAGGGCAGACGGGGCCGCGGTTTAATGTCTCATCCCGAAATACAGCCCCTCCGACAGTGCGGGGCTCCCTCAGTACTGCCCCTCCGACAGTGCGGCGCTCCCTCAGTACTGCCCCTCCGACAGTGCGGCACTCCCTCAGTACTGCCCCTCCGACAGTGCGGCGCTCCCCTCCGACAGTGCGGCACTCCCTCAGTACCGCCCCTCCGACAGTGCGGGGCTCCCTCAGTACTGCCCCACCGACAGTGCGGCGCTCCCTCAGTACCGCCCCTCCGACAGTGCGGCACTCCCTCAGTACTGCCCCTCCGACAGTGCGGGGCTCCCTCAGTACTGCCCCTCCGACAGTGCGGCGCTCCCCTCCGACAGTGCGGCGCTCCCTCGGTACCGCCCCTCCGACAGTGCGGCACTCCCTCAGTACTTCCCCTCCGACAGTGTGGCGCTCCCTCGGTACCGCCCCTCCGACAGTGCGGCACTCCCTCAGTACTTCCCCTCCGACAGTGCGGCGCTCCCTCGGTACCGCCCCTCTCTCTGTGAGTTGGCTGTTGTGGAGCCTGGGACGATGAGGGGAGTGATGGTTCAGAGAGGCAGTGTCCACTCTCCACACTCGACCCCCTACAAGCTCCCTCCTCGCATTAATGGAATCGTCATGTCTGGAGAGGCTGAATTTGTCATTCCGACGCCTGTGGAACATTATTCTGGAGTGTCTGATGGGTGTTGATATGCGTTGGATCGATGCCGAGAGAATTTTAATTCTTGTTTATCTGATTTCTTAATTCTCCCTCACAGCAACCGAGCCGCTCTGCATCTTTACTCGAACACGCTGAACTTCCAGTAAGTACTCTTCGGCTCTCGCCTCGCCTACACCCCTCCCTATCTCTGTATCTCCCTCCCTTCACCCCTCCTTATCTCTGTCACTCCCTCCAGCCCCTACACCCCTCCCTATCTCTGTAACCCCCTCCAGCCCCTACGCCCCTCCCTATCTCTGTATCTCCCTCCCTACACCCCTCCCTATCTCTGTATCTCCCTCCCTACACCCCTCCCTATCTCTGTATCTCCCTCCCTATCTCTGTCACTCCCTCCAGCCCCTACACCCCTCCCTATCTCTGTAACCCCCTACACCCCTCCCTATCTCTGCAACCCCCTCCAGCCCCTACGCCCCTCCCTATCTCTGTAACCCCCTCCAGCCCCTACGCCCCTCCCTATCTCTGTAACCCCCTCCAGCCCCTACACCCCTCCCTATCTCTGTAACCCTCTCCAGCCCCTACACCCCTCCCTATCTCTGTAACCCCCTCAAGCCCCTACACCCCTCCCTATCTCTGTAACCCCCTCCAGCCCCTACACCCCTCCCTATCTCTGTAACCTCCTCCAGCCCCAAACCCCTCCCTGTCACTGTAACCTCCTCCAGCCTACAACCCTCCCTATCTGTAACCTTCTCTAGCCCCTACACCCCTCCCTATCTCTGTAACTTCCTCCAGCCCCTACACCCCTCCCTATCTCTGTAACCTCCTCCAGCCCCTATACCCCTCCCTATCTCTGTAACCTCCTCCAGCCCTTACACCCCTCCCTATCTCTGTAACCTCCTCCAGCCCCTATACCCCTCCCTATCTCTGTAACCCCCTCCAGCCCCTACACCCCTCCCTATCTCTGTATCCTCCTCCAGCCCCTACACCCCTCCCTATCTCTGTAACCCCCTCCAGCCCCTACACCCCTCCCTATCTCTGTAACCTCCTCCAGCCCCTACACCCCTCCCTAACTCTAACTTGAGGTAAGGAGACCAAAACTGTACACAATACTCCAGGTGTGGTCTCACCAGGGCCCGATATATTTGCAGTAAGACGTCTTTACTCGTGCTCAAATCCTCTTGCAATAAAGGCCAACATACCATTTGCTTTTTTAAGTGCTTGCTGTACCTGATTGTTAAATGTCAGTGATTGGTGTACATTGAAACATAGAAAATAGGTGCAGGAGTAGGCCATTCGGCCCTTCGAGCCTGCACCACCATTCAATATGATCATGGCTGATCATTCCCTCAGTACCCCATTCCCGCTTTCTCTCCATACCCCTTGATCCCTTTAGCCATAAGGGCCACATCTAACTCCCTTTTGAATATATCTAACGAACTGGCCTCAACAACTCTCTGCGGCAGGGAATTCCACAGGTTCACAATTCTCTGGGTGAAGAAGTTTCTCCTCATCTTGGTCCTAAATGGCTTACCCCTTATCCTTAGGCTGTGACCCCTAATTCTGGACTTCCCCAACATCGGGAACATTCTTCCTGCATCTAACCTGTCCAGTCCCGTCAGAATTTTATATGTTTCTATGAGATCCCCTCTCATCCTTCTAAACTCCAGTGAATATAAGCCCAGTCGATCCAGTCTCTCCTCATATGTCAGTCCTGCCATCCCGGGAATCAGTCTGGTGAACCTTCGCTGCACTCCCTCAATAGCAAGAATGTCCTTCCTCAGATTAGGAGACCAAAACTGAACACAATATTCCAGGTGTGGCCTCACCAAGGCCCTGTACAACTGCAGTAAGACCTCCCTGCTCCTATACTCAAATCTTCTCGCTATGAAGGCCAACATGCCATTTGCCGCCTTCACCGCCTGCTGTACCTGCATGGCCAACTTTCAAGGACACCCAGGTTCCCCCTGAACAGCAACATTTCGCAACCTGTCACCGGTTCGAAAAATACTCTGCTTTTCTATTTTTTCTTCTAAAGTGGGTAACCTCACAAGCCTTTGCCCCTGTCCCCGTGCAGGATCAGTGAGGTGGAGCCCAAGTACTACGCAGACGGGGAGGATGCATACGCCATGAAGAGGGATTTAACGCTGATGGCCGACGAGGTTTGTGCGTCTCTATCTGTTTCCCCCTGCACCCCCCCCCCCCCCCCCCCCCCCCCCGCAGTGCGAAGCGGTTCTCCCCCACTGAGCCGGCTGGGTTGGGGTTCGTTACCCGTGAAGCGAGAAGGCTGGCGGGGGTGACCGGTGTCTCATTCGTTCATGGGATATCGGCGTCGCTTGCAAGGCCGGCATTTGTTCCCATCCAACGTACAAAATTCTAACGGGGATAGACGGGGTAGATGCAGGGAGGGTGTTTCCCCCCCCGGGGCTGGGGAGTCTAGAACCAGGGGTCACACAGTCTCAGGATAAGGGCTCGGCCATTTAGGACTGAGATGAGGAGGAATTTATTCACTCGGAGGGAGGTGAATCTTTGGAACTCTCTGCCCCAGAGGGCTGTGGAGGCTCAGTCTTTGAGTGTATTCAACAGCAGCAATAATTTCTGTTTATATAGCGCCTTTAACGTAGCAAAACGTCCCAAGGTGCTTCACAGGGGTATTGTGAGAATAAAACATTTGACCCCGAGCCACAGAAGCGGATATTAACGGCAGGCGACCAAAAGCTGGGTCACAGAGGGGGGTTTTAAGGAGCGTCTTAACAGAGGAAAGAGAGGTGGAGAGGTTCAGGGAGGGAGTTCCAGAGCTTGGGGCCCAGGCAACAGAAGGCACGGCCACCGATGGTGGAGCGATTATAATCAGGGGGGGCAGAATTAGAGGAATCAAGGCTGAGATCGATGGATTTTTTGGAATCGAGGGATCGGGCGGGGAGGTGGAGTTGAGGTCGAAGATCAGCCGCGATCTGATTGGATGGCGGGGCGGGCTCGAGGGGCCGAATGGCCGACTCCCGCTCCTGTTCCCTTGGGTACTTCGCCCTGATTGCCCTCAAGGTGGTGGTCAGCTGCCATTTCAGGGGGCAGTTAAGCGTCAAGCACACTGCTGTGGGTCTGGAGTCACACATCGGCCCAGACCGGGTAAGGGCGGCTGACTTCCTTCCCGAAAGGCCATCCGTGAAGCCGATGGGTTCGTACAGCGACGGCCACATCCCATGAACGAATATTGTTTTAAAAACCCTGCACCCTCGTTGGGGGGCTGTGGGGCAGGCAGAGTCCCCATATTCCGAAGGGGAAAAAAGAGGGCAATATTCTGGGGGGGAGGGGGGATGGTCGGGGTGGTATTGTGGTATTGCCGGGGAGCGGTATTGCCGGGGAGCGGTATTGCCGGGTTGGGGGCGGTGTTGCCGGGGAGCGGTATTGCCGGGTTGGGGGCGGTGTTGCCGGGGAGCGGTATTGCCGGGGCAGGAGGCGATATTGCCGGGGAGCAGTATTGCCGGGGCGGGGGGCGATATTGCCGGGGAGCGGTATTGCCGGGGAGCGGTATTGCCGGGGCGGGAGGCGGTGTTGCCGGGGAGCGGTAATGCCGGGGCGGGGGGGCGGTATTGCCGGGTTGGGGGCGGTGTTGCCGGGGAGCGGTATTGCCGGGGCAGGAGGCGATATTGCCGGGGCGGGGGGCGGTATTGCCGGGGCGGGAGGCGGTATTGCCGGGTTGGGGGCGGTGTTGCCGGGGAGCGGTATTGCCGGGGCAGGAGGCGGTATTGCCGGGGCGGGAGGCGGTATTGCCAGGGCGGGGGGCGATATTGCCGGGGAGCGGTATTGCCGGGGCGGGGGGCGGTGTTGCCGGGGAGCGGTATTGCCGGGGCGGGAGGCGGTGTTGCCGGGGAGCGGTAATGCCGGGGCGGGAGGCGGTGTTGCCGGGGAGCAGTATTGCCGGGGCAGGAGGCGATATTGCCGTGGCGGGGGGCGGTATTGCCAGGGCGGGGAGCGGTATTGCCGGGTTGGGAGGCGGTGTTGCCGGGGAGCGGTATTGCCGGGGCGGGAGGCGGTGTTGCCGGGGAGCGGTAATGCACTGTTCCGGGGACCCGCTTCACTGCCGTTGGCTTTTCCTCCAGTTCAGGAAACAAGCGGACACGAGGGAGAGGCTGAAACCAGTGGTGCTGGGGTCCCTGGATCACCGGGCCCACCACCGGTCTAACCACCTCGCCGACTGCTGCCGCGACGAGCGGTGCGGGGGCGGGGTGTCGGGCGGCGGGGCGGCAGCGACGCCGGCCCCCGGGGGCCGGGCCTGCAACGGGGCGGAGGACAGCGGCGACAGCAGGGACGTGAGCGAATTCAGCGAGGCGACGGAGAGCACCGATGTCAAGGACAGCTCGGAGGCCTCGGACTCTGCGTCGTAACGCACGGCAGCTCGACGCGCCCCCCCAAACCCCAGGACCGTCCGTCCCACCCTTGTCCCGCCCGCACAGCCCCTGCCCCCCCCCAGTCGCCGGGACTCACCTACTTTGTGTTTCGCCTCCCCTTCCCTCCCTCCCTCCCTCCCCTGCAACCCTTCACCCTACGCCGGCCCAGTGGCTTTCTTCAGTCGGAGCTCCCGCTCGTTACCCCGCCCTGGGGTGCAGCCTGGGGTATCACAGGCTGTCTGCCGCATCACCCCCATCTACCGCTGCACCGCCGGGAGTGCACCGCCGGTCTCTGAACACCAGTGTCTGTTTCCCACTCTGCTACGCACCACCGGCACCGGCCCATTGTAAGTCGGATCATTTCCCCTCCCTGCCATTACCATCCTCCTCTTCCATCGGCAGTCCCTGGGGATCGAGGAAGACTCGCTTCCGCTCTTAACACGAGTCCTTCGGTGGCTGAGCAGCCCGATACGGGGAACCACAGTCCCTGTCACAGGGTGGGACAGACAGTGGTTGAGGGAAGGGGAGGGTGGGACAGGTTTGCCGCACGCTCCTTCCGCTGCCTGCGCTTGGTTTCTGCACGCTCTCGGCAACGAGACTCGAGGTGCTCAGCGCCCTCCCGGATGCACTTCCTCCCCTTGGGGCGGACCGGTCTTTGTACGTTCGTGCGCCCCTCCAGAATATTCCCGGCGTCTCCTCCACACTCCATATCAGAACCCCCCCCCCCGACCCCCCCCCTCTGCCGAGAACGGTTACAGCGCAGGAGGAGGCCGTTCGAGCCCTCCGGCCCGTGCTGTCTCTCGGCCAGCCCCACTCCGCCTGCCCTTTCCCCCCCCCCCCCCCCCCCCCCCCGTAGCCCTGTACATTATTTACCCTCAGGAACTTAACCAACTCCCGTTTGAAAGCCGCGATTGAGTCTACCTCCAGCGCCCTCTCGGGCAGCGCGTTCCCGATCCTGACCCCCTCGCTGCGGAAAACAAGTTGTTCCTCGTGTGGCCTTTCTGCCGATCGCATTAGAAACATAGAAAATAGGTGCAGGAGTTGGCCATTCGGCCCTTCGAGCCTGCACCGCCATTCAATGAGTTCATGGCTGAACATGCAACTTCAGTACCCCATTCCTGCTTTCTCACCATACCCTTGATCCCCCGAGTAGTAATAGAAACATAGAAAAGAAAAGGTATTTAATTTTCACAGTTACCATGGTGGGATTTGAACTCCTGTCACTGAGATCATCCAAGCCTCTCGATGACTAACTTAGCAATATTACCACTATGCTACCATTCCCTCCGTGTCGCTCCGGTTCGCCGCCCTTCCACCAATGGGAACAGTGTCCCTCGATCTTGCTCTGTCCCGACCCCCTCGTGATTGAGAACACCTCGATCAAATCTCCTCTCAACCTTCTCTGCTCCGAGGAGAACAGCCCCGGCTTCCCCAGTCTCTCCCCGTCACTGAAGTCCCTCGTCCCCCGGGACCATTCTGGCCAATCCTTTCTGAACCCTCTCCAAGCCCTTCACACCCTTCCTAAAGTGCGGGGGCCCAGAATTGGACAGAGTACTCCAGTTGAGGCCGCACCCTGGCCTTTATCAGCCTCTCCCCTCCGCGAGGATGCGCCGTTCCCTGTAGGCCGAGGGCTGGGTACCTTCCCACCAGTTCGAATCGGCGCCCAGCCTGCCCAGCAGCTTCTCTCCAAGCCGGGGAGGTCGTGGGACAGCTGCCGTACAGGCCGTGCCATTCGAGACCGCTGTTTCACCCCCCCCCCCCAATCCTCCAGGCCCCGCGGCATCGCCCCAACCGAAACAGCGCACGGCGCCCCCAAGACCCGATTGCGAGCCGGTGATCGCTCGCTCGCTCGCTCGCTCTCCGCCCCGCGTCTCCCGGGCCGCTAACAGCGCGACGAGCAGCGTGAAGCAGGGAGTCGACGCGGGGCTGGGTCTGTCTCGCACACGGTTCTCCCCCTCCATCCCCGGACACACGTCCCTCTCCGAGCGCCCTCGCGCCCTTGCGCCCAGCGGAAGCGACGAGGCTGGAAACGTTCCAAAACTCGCCCACCCACCCCCCCCCCCCCCCCCGGCGAGGTTAGTAACCTGAGCAGCGGCAGGTCCCCTCTCCACAGTGTAAACGCCAAATAAACGCCATTGAACGGTGCCTCTGTTGTATGTGTGTGTCTCATTTTTTATTCAGTGGGAGATGCGAGTGTCGTGCGCCCCACGTTCTTTTAAAGTGTCAGCTTTGGCACAGTGGGTAGCACACTCGCCTCTGAGTCAGAGGGTTGTGGGCTCAAGGCCCACTCCAGAGACTTGAGCAGAATAATCGAGGCTGCCAGTGCAGTACGGAGGGAGCGCCGCACTGTCGGAGGGGCAGTACTGAGGGAGCGCTGCACTGTCGGAGGGGCGGTACTGAGGGAGCGCCGCACTGTCGGAGGGGCGGTACTGAGGGAGTGCCGCACTGTCGGAGGGGCAGTACTGAGGGAGTGCCGCACTGTCGGAGGGGCAGTACTGAGGGAGTGCTGCACTGTCGGAGGGGCAGTACTGAGGGAGCGCCGCACTGTCGGAGGGGCGGTACTGAGGGAGCGCCGCACTGTCGGAGGGGCGGTACTGAGGGAGCGCCGCACTGTCGGAGGGGCAGTACTGAGGGAGCGCCGCACTGTCGGAGGGGCGGTACTGAGGGAGCGCCGCACTGTCGGAGGGGCAGTACTGAGGGAGTGCTGCACTGTCGGAGGGGCGGTACTGAGGGAGTGCCGCACTGTCGGAGAGGCTGTATTTCGGGATGAGACATTAAACCGAGGCCCCCTCTGCCCTCTCGGGTGGATGTAAAAGATCCCGGGGCCACTATTGGAAGAAGAGCAGGGGGAGTTCTCCCCGGTGTCCTGGGGCCAATATTTATCCCTCGACCAACATCACTAAAACAGACGATCCGGGTCATTATCACATCGCTGTGTGTGGGAGCTTGCTGTGCGCAAATTGGCGTTTCCCACATTACAACACTTCAAAATTCAGTGAAGGATGAGGGTGGTGGGTGGAGTGAGTTGGAGGGAGAGGGAGTGAGATGGAGAGGGAGGGAGTAGTAGATAGAAATGGAGGGAGTGAGAGATGGAGAGGGAGTGAGTGAATGGAGGGAGGGAGAGAGTTGGAGGTAGAGGGAGTGACAGATGGAGAGGGAGGGAGGGAGTGAGAGAGTTGGAGGTGGAGGGAGTGAGAGATGGAGAGGGAGTGAGTGGAGGGAGGGAGAGAGTTGGAGGTAGAGGGAGTGACAGATGGAGTGAGTGAGAGATGGAGAGGGAGGGAGTGAATGGAGGGAGTGAGAGAGTTGGAGGTGGTGGGAGTGAGAGATGGAGAGGGAGTGAGTGAATGGAGGGAGGGAGTGACAGATGGAGAGGGAGGGAGTGTGAGAGTTGGAGATGGAGGGAGTGAGTGAATGGAGGGAGTGAGAGATGGGGAGGGAGGGAGTGACAGATGGAGAGGGAGGGAGTGAGTGAATGGAGGGAGGGAGAGAGTTGGAGGTAGAGGGAGTGACAGATGGAGAGGGAGTGAGAGAGTTGGAGGTGGAGGGAGTGACAGATGGAGGGAGTGAGAGATGGAGAGGGAGTGAGTGGAGGGAGGGAGAGAGTTGGAGGTGGAGGGAGTGAGAGATGGAGGTGGAGTGAGAGAGTTGGAGGTGGAGGGAGTGACAGATGGAGGGAGGGAGTGAGTGAATGAAGGGAGGGAGAGAGTTGGAGGTAGAGGGAGTGACAGATGGAGGGAGTGAGAGATGGAGAGGGAGGGAGGGAGTGAGAGAGTTGGAGGTGGAGGGAGTGAGTGAATGGAGGTATGAAGTGGAATTGTTGATGTTCACATTGGCTTCAGGGGGCAGGGTTTGTGTGGGGGCGGGGGGAGAGAGATCCGGAATCTGATTGGTCGCCCGCAGAGCGTGAGTGGCAGGATTCGGCTTCCGATTGGCTGTGCCGCCTGTCAGGCCAACGGCTCACCCCACGTGGCACTCAGCGCCGCCCACCACGGGGCCGGATCCAATGGCGAGCGTGGGTGGGAGGCGGGTGTTGATTGGCCGAGTGCGGCAACCGCTGTAATGTGATTGGCTGTGGGGGAGGGTGGGTGTTGATTGGGTGGGCGGGTTGCTGATTGAACGAGGGTGGGAGTTGCTGCCTGTGATTGGCCCAGGGCGGGAGTTGCTGCCTGTGATTGGCCCAGGGCGGGAGTTGCTGCCTGTGATTGGCCGAGGGCGGGGGCCGCTGCCTGTGATTGGCCGAGGGCGGGGGCCGCTGCCTGTGATTGGCCCAGGGCGGGAGTTGCTGCCTGTGATTGGCCGAGGGCGGGGGCCGCTGCCTGTGATTGGCCCAGGGCGGGAGTTGCTGCCTGTGATTGGCCGAGGGCGGGGGCCGCTGCCTGTGATTGGCCGAGGGCGGGGGCCGCTGCCTGTGATTGGCCGAGGGCGGGGAGGCGGGAAGCCGGCGCTCGAGCGGCGTCCGTTGGAAGGCAGCGTCGAGTGAGCGGAGCCTGAGGCCTGAGGCCGGTGTCGGAGGCCCGGGAGATGTGGCAGGGGGGCCCCGGGTACCGCGCCGTGTCCCGCCGGGACTCGCGCTCGCTGGCCGGCTACAAACACGCCTGCCACGTGCTGCTGTACGCCGCCGAGCCCGGCCGTCTGTTCGGCCGCATCCCCGTCAGGCAGGCGCTGCTGGTGAGTGAGGGAGGGAGTGAGGGAGGGGAGAGAAGGAGTGAGTGAGTGAGGAGGGGAGGGAAGGAGTGAGGGAAGGAGGGAGTGAGTGAGGGAGAGGGGAGTGAGTGAGGAGGGGAGGGAAGGAGTGAGTGAGTGAGGGAGAGGGGAGGGGAGAGAAGGAGTGAGTGAGTGAGGGAAGGAGGGAAGGAGTGAGGGAAGGAGGGAGTGAGTGAGGGAGAGGGGAGTGAGTGAGGAGGGGAGGGAAGGAGTGAGTGAGGGAGTGAGTGAGGGAGAGGGGAGGGGAGAGAAGGAGTGAGTGAGTGAGGGAAGGAGGGAGTGAGTGAGGGAAGGAGGGAGTGAGTGAGGGAAGGAGGGGAGTGAGTGAGGAGGGGAGGGGAGGGGAGGGAAGGAGTGAGGGAAGGAGGGAGTGAGTGAGGGAGAGGGGAGTGAGTGAGGAGGGGAGGGAAGGAGTGAGTGAGGGAGTGAGTGAGGGAGAGGGGAGGGGAGAGAAGGAGTGAGTGAGTGAGGAGGGGAGGGAAGGAGTGGGGGAGGAAGGAGAGAGGGGAGTGAGTGAGTGAGGGAAGGAGTGAGAGTGAGTGAGGGAGGGAAGGAGTGAAGGAAGGAAGGTGAGAGTGAGTGAGGGGAGAGGAAGCGGGTGAGGGAAGGAAGGAGGGAGTGGGTGAGTGAGGGAAGGAGGGAGTGGGTGAAGGAAGGAGGGAGTGAGTGAGGGAGGGAGTGGGTGAGGGAAGGAAGGAGGGAGTGGGTGAGTGAGGGAAGGAGGGAGTGGGTGAAGGAAGGAGGGAGTGAGTGAGGGAGGGAGTGGGTGAGGGAAGGAAGGAGGGAGTGGGTGAGGGAAGGATGGAGTGGGTGAGTGAGGGAAGGAGGGAGCGGGTGAGTGAGTGAGGGAAGGAGGGAGTGGGTGAGTGAGGGAAGGAGGGAGGGGGTGAGTGAGGGAAGGAGGGAGCGGGTGAGTGAGGGAAGGAGGGAGCGGGTGAGTGAGTGAGGGAAGGAGGGAGCGGGTGAGTGAGGGAAGGAGGGAGTGGGTGAGTGAGGGAAGGAGGGAGCGGGTGAGTGAGTGAGGGAAGGAGGGAGCGGGTGAGTGAGGGAAGGAGGGAGTGGGTGAGTGAGGGAAGGAGGGAGGGGGTGAGTGAGTGAGGGAAGGAGGGAGCGGGTGAGTAAGGGAAGGAGGGAGTGGGTGAGTGAGGGAAGGAGGGAGGGGGTGAGTGAGTGAGGGAAGGAGGGAGCGGGTGAGTGACCGAAGGAGGGAGTGGGTGAGTGAGGGAAGGAGGGAGGGGGTGAGTGAGTGAGGGAAGGAGGGAGCGGGTGAGTGAGGGAAGGAGGGAGTGAGTGAGGGAAGGAGGGAGTGAGTGAGGGAAGGAGGGAGCGGGTGAGTGAGGGCCCCGGGGGGGGGCAGGGGCTGTAGGTGAGATTGGGGGCAATGTCTGGGGGTCAGGGAGGTCAATGCCCTGGGGTCGAGGGGTCAGCGGGCCGATGCCCTGGGGGTCAGTGGGGAATATCCTGGGGTCGAGGGGTAGAGGTCAATGTCTGGGAGGTCACCCCCGATGATCTCAATATCTGGGGTGAAGGAGTAAATATCCAGGGGGTAAGTAACCAGGCAGGGGAGAGGGGAGAAAGGCACACAGTGTGGGCGGGGAGCAGGAGAAAGGGGGCGACATATTGAGGAGAATGGCGCTAAATACTGACGGGGTAAATAGCCCGGGGGCGGGGATAGTGAGGGGGTAAATAGCCCGGGGGCGGGGATAGCGAGGGGGTAAATAGCCCGGGGGCGGGGATAGCGAGGGGGTAAATACCCTGGGGGGCGGGGATAGCGAGGGGGTAAATACCCCGGGGGGCGGGGATAGCGAGGGGGTAAATACCCCGGGGGGCAGGGATAGCGAGGGGGTAAATACCCTGGGGGGCGGGGATAGCGAGGGGGTAAATACCCCGGGGGGGGTGGGGATAGTGAGGGGGTAAATAGCCCAGGGGGGGTGGGGATAGTGAGGGGGTAAATAGCCCGGGGGCAGGGATAGCGAGGGGGTAAATAGCCCGGGGGCAGGGATAGCGAGGGGGTAAATACCCTGGGGGGGCGGGGATAGTGAGGGGGTAAATAGGCCGGGGGCAGGGATAGCGAGGGGGTAAATACCCTGGGGGGGCGGGGATAGTGAGGGGGTAAATAGCCCGGGGGCGGGGATAGCGAGGGGGTAAATACCCTGGGGGGGCGGGGATAGTGAGGGGGTAAATAGCCCGGGGGCGGGGATGGCGAGGGGGTAAATACCCCGGGGGCGGGGATAACGAGGGGGTAAATACCTCGGGGAAAGCTTGTTAAATACCCAGGGAGGGAGAGAATATCAGTGCATGGGGAGGGCTGATAAATACTGATGACCGAGGGGGTAAATATTGACTGCGGTATTACGGAGGGGGTCAAACCTTGGGAGAGTAAATATTGAGGGGAGGGAGGGTAGTGGGGTGGTGATGCCGCACACTCTCGCAGCTGGGGTCAGGCTACCCGATGCGCCTTTAATGGCCGCCCGCGCTCTGGGATTGCGGGTCCCCAAGGTGACGGGGGGGTGGTCGCTTCTTGCTAACCTGCCGCCGTCATCTGTCTCCCCCCGCCCCAAGATGCAGATGCGGTTCGACGGGAAGATTGGCTTCCCTGGGGGATTCGTGGACCCCCGGGACGGCTCGCTGGAGGAGGGCCTGAACCGGGAGCTGTCGGAGGAGCTGGGCTGCGAGCCCAACGGCCTGCGCATCACCGAGGGCGACTACGCCAGCTCGCACGCCACCGAGGCGTTGCCGCAGAAGGTGGTGGCCCACTTCTACACCAAGAGAATCTCGCTGGACGAACTGCGCAAGGTGGAGCTGTCTGCCGTGCAGGCGAAGGACCACGGGCGGGAGGTAAGGGAGAGCTGTATCGTCGTCATATGTGGGCGCACTCAGTCCGTGCAGCAGAGCTGGTCTCCAGTCGTCCTGGTTTAACCCTTGCCACTGGACCAAGACCTCGCTCTGTCAAGCCCCGTGTGGTGGCTGGTGTGCAACGGTCACCCCACGTTAAAAAAAATCCACACACAGCCATAGAAACATAGAAAATAGGTGCAGGAGCAGGCCATTCGGCCCTTCGAGCCTGCACCACCATTCAATAAGATCATGGCTGATCATTCCCTCAGTACCCCTTTCCTGCTTTCTCTCCATACCCCTTGATCCCTTTAGCCGTAAGGGCCACATCTAACTCCCTTTTGAATATATCTAACGAACTGGCCTCAACAACTCTCTGTGGTAGAGAATTCCACAGGTTCACCACTCTCTGGGTGAAGAAGTTTCTCCTCATCTCGGTCCTAAATGGCTTCCCCCTTATCCTTAGACTGTGTGAGCCCTGGTTCTGGACTTCCCCAACATCGGGAACATTCTTCCCGCATCTAACCTGTCCCGTCCCGTCAGAATTTTATATGTTTCTATGAGATCCCCTCTCATTCTTCTAAACTCCAGTGAATATAAGCCTAGTCGATCCAGTCTCTCCTCAAATGTCAGTCCTGCCATCCCGGGAATCATCTTCCACACTTCAAGATTTAGTTCGGACCTGGAATTTTAGGTCCTTCATTGAAACTCCTGTGAACTTTTTGACGTGGAAACAAGTCATCCACGATTCGAGGGACTGCCTATGATGGTGACATCATCATAGGCAGTCCCTCGGAATCGAGGAAGACTTGCTTCTACTCTAACAATGAGTCCTTAGGTGGCTGAACAGTCCAAAAGGAGAGCCACAGTCCCTGTCACAGGTGGGACAGACAGTGGTTGAGGGAAGGGGAGGGTGGGACAGGTTTGCCGCACCCTCCTTCCGCTGCCTGCGCTTGGTTTCTGCACGCTCTCGGCGACGAGACTCGAGGTGCTAAGCGCCCTCCCGGATGCACTTCATCCACTGAGGGCGGACTGGTCTTTGGGCCAGGGACTCCCAGGTGTCGGTGGGGATGTTGCACACCTGGAGTACTGCGTACAGTTCTGGTCTCCGTATTTAAGGAGGGACATACTTGCATTGGAGGCAGTTTAGAGAAGGGTCATTGAATATATTTAAGGTGGAGATAGACAGATTTTTGAGCGATAAGGGAGTGAAGGGGCGGGCGGGGAAGTGGAGCTGAGCCCAAGATCAGATGCGATCTTATTGAATGGCGGAGCAGGCTCGAGGGGCCGAATGGCCGACTCCTGCTCCTATTTCTATAGACTCGCATTTACATAGAAAGACGAAAGACTTGCATTTATATAGCGCCTTTCACGACCACTGGATGTCCCAAAGTGCTTTATAGCCAATTAAGTAGTTTTGTAGTGCGCTCACTGTTGAAATGTGGGAAATGCCAATTTGTGCACAGCAAGCTCCCACACACAGCGATGTGATAATGACCCAGATCGTCTGTTTCAGTGATGTTGGTCGAGGGATAAATATTGGCCCCAGGACACCGGGGAGAACTCCCCCTGCTCTTCTTCCAATAGTAGCCCCGGGATCTTTTACATCCACCCAAGAGGGCAGATGGGGCCTCGGTTTAATGTCTCATCCGAAATACAGCCCCTCCGGCAGTGCGGCGCTCCCTCAGTACTGTCCCTCCAGCAGTGCGGCGCTCCCTCAGTACTGCCCCTCCGACAGTGCGGCACTCCCTCAGTACTGCCCCTCCGACAGTGCGGCACTCCCTCAGTACTGCCCCTCCGACGGTGCGGGGCTCCCTCAGTACTGCCCCTCTGGCAGTGCGGCGCTCCCTCAGTACCGCCCCTCCGGCAGTGCGGCGCTCCCTCAGTACAGCCCCTCCGACAGTGCGGCCCTCCCTCAGTACCGCCCCTCCGACAGTGCGGCCCTCCCTCAGTACCGGCCCTCCCTCAGTACCGCCCCTCCGACAGTGCGGCCCTCCCTCAGTACCGCCCCTCCGACAGTGCGGCGCTCCCTCAGTACTGCCCCTCCGGCAGTGCGGCGCTCCCTCTGTACCGCCCTTCCGGCAGTGCGGCGCTCCCTCGGTACTGCACTGGAGTGTCAGCCTAGATTTATGTGCTCATGTCCTGGGAGTGGGACTCGAACCCACAACCTCCTGACTCAGGTGAGAGTGCTGCCCACTGAGCCACGGCTGATGCGCAGCATCTTTAACGCAGTAAGTTGTCCCCAGGAGCTTTACAGGAGCCACACAAGGAGATATTAGGATAGCTGATCAAAAGCTTGACCGAAGAAGTAGGTTTTAAGGAGCTTCTTCAAAGAATCATAGAAATATTTCGACACAGAAGGAGGCCATTCGGCCCATCGTGTCCGCGCCGGCCGACCAAGAGCCATCCCGGCCGAATCCCACTTTCCCGCTCTGGGTCCGTAGCCCTGTGGGTTACGGCACTTCGAGCACACGTCCAAATGTGGTGAGGGTTTCTGCCTCTACCCCCCTTTCAGGCCGTGAGTTCCCCCCCAGACCCCCACCACCCTCTGGGTGAAGACATTTCCCCTCAAATCCCCTCTAAACCTCCCCCCAATTACTTTCAATCTCTGCCCCCTGGTTGTTGACCCCTCTGCCAAGGAAAACAGGTCTGTCCTATCCACTCTATCCAGGCCCCTCATCATTTTATAAACCTCAATCAGGTCTCCCCTCAGCCTCCTCTGTTCCAAAGAAAACAACAATCTTTCCTCATCATTAAAATTCTCCAGTCCTGGCAACATCCTGGTAAATCTCCTCTGTACCCTCTCTAGTGCAACATCCTGGTAAATCTCCTCTGTACCCTCTCCAGTGCAACATCCTGTAAATCTCCTCTGTACCCTCTCCAGTGCAACATCCTGGTAAATCTCCTCTGTACCCTCTCTAGTGCAACATCCTGGTAAATCTCCTCTGTACCCTCTCCAGTGCAACATCCTGGTAAATCTCCTCTGTACCCTCTCCAGTGCAACATCCTGGTAAATCTCCTCTGTACCCTCTCCAGTGCAACATCCTGGTAAATCTCCTCTGTACCCTCTCGAGTGCAACATCCTGGTAAATCTCCTCTGTACCCTCTCTAGTGCAACATCCTGGTAAATCTCCTCTGTACCCTCTCTAGTGCAACATCCTGGTAAATCTCCTCTGTACCCTCTCCAGTGCAACATCCTGGTAAATCTCCTCTGTACCCTCCCTAGTGCAACATCCTGGTAAATCTCCTCTGTACCCTCTCTAGTGCAACATCCTGGTAAATCTCCTCTGTACCCTCTCTAATGCAATCACATCCTTCCTGTAATGCGGTGACCAGAACTGTATGCTGTACTCCAGCTGTGTCCTTACAGGAAGAGAGAGGGGCGGAGAGGCTTGGGGAGGGAACCCCAGAGCTTAGATTCCAGTCGGCTGAAGGCACGGCCGCCAATGGTGGAGCGATGGAAATTGTGGGCGGGGGAGCGGATGTACGAGAGGCCAGAATTGGAGGAGCGCAGAGATGAGGTTTCAGAGAAAGGGAGGAGGGGCGAGGGAGGGGTGGTGAGGAGGCCACGGAGGGAATTGGAATACGAGGATGGAGGTTTTAAAATGGAGGTGTTGCTTAACCAGGAGCCACTGTAGATCAGCGAGCACAAGGGATGATGGGTGAGCAGGACTGGGTGCAAGTTAGGACACGGGGTCAGCGAGCACAGGGGGTGATGGGTGAGCGGGACTGGGTGCGAGTTAGGACACGGGGTCAGCGAGCACAGGGGGTGATGGGTGAGCAGGACTGGGTGCAAGTTAGGACACGGGGTCAGTGAGCACAGGGGGTGATGGGTGAACGGGACTCGGTGCGAGTTAGGACACGGGGTCAGTGAGCACAGGGGGTGATGGGTGAGCGGGACTCGGTGCGAGTTAGGACATGGGGGCAGCGAGCAGAAGGGGTGATGGGTGAGTGGGACTCGGTGCGAGTTAGGACATGGGGCAGCGAGCACAGGGGGTCACGGGTGAGCAGGACTGGGTGCGAGTTAGGACAGGGGATGATGGGTGAGCGGGACTGGGTACGAGTTAGGACATGGGGCAGCGAGCACAGGGGGTGATGGGTGAGCGGACTCGTTGCGAGTTAGGACACGGTGGGCAGCCGAGTTTTGGATCACCTCTAGTTTACGTCGGGTAGAATATGGGAGGCCGGCCAGGATTGCGTTGGAATAGTCAAGTCTGGAGGTAACAGAGGTATGGATGAGGGTATCAGCAGCAGATGAGCTGAGGCAGGGGGCGATGACGGGCGACGTTACGGAGGTGGAAACAGGCCGTTTTGGTTATGCTGCCAATATGTGGTCGGAAGCTCATTTCAGGGTCAGATATGACACCTAGGTTGTGAACAGTATCGTACGCGCTATAACCGTACATCTCAGGCCACCTCCTTTCAAAAGCTGAACTATCTCCAAAGTCCAGAACCCCCCCCCCCCCGGCCTTCCCGACACGAGTCCACACCACTCTTGGGTCCTCCCACGGACTCCAGCGCACGAACCTGTCGCTCGTGACCAGAACTGTTGCCGTGTGATTGGGACCTTTTCTGCCGGTGGTGGATGTGTGTGGATTGTGACTCTGTACTGCCACCTGGGGGCCGGACACGGCGCACACAGCGGCCGCACAATCCTCCATTACAGACAGTCCCCACGCCGTTTGTGCATTTATTCAGTTAGGCCAGCCAGAAGTGCGTGGAATAATCAAGTCTATGGGAACAGTCAAGACACGGACTATGTACAGCAGGCACCGCAAAGTGCTGGAGAAGTACCACCCAACGATCCTGCAAATCCATTGTTCTATTTCAAGCCAACATCCCCAGCATTGAAGCACTGACCACGCTCGATCAGCTCCGGTGGGTGAGCCACATTGCCTACGCGCCCGACACAAGACTCCCAAAACAAGCGCTCTACGCCCGAGCTATGCCACAGCAGGCGAGCCCCAGGAGGATGGAGAAAACGCCTCAGGGACACCCTCAAAGCCTCCTTGTGGGGGGGGGGGGGGGGTGGGGAGAAAGTGCACCATCCCCACCGACATCTGGGAATCCCCAAGACCGCCCAACGTGGAGGAGGAGCATCCGGGAAGGCGTCGAACACCTCGAATCTCTTCGCCGGGAGCACACGGAAACCAAGCGCAAGGAGCGCACGGCAACCCACGCCCCCCCCCCCCCCCCCCCCCCGGTCCCAGACACCGCCTGTGACCGAGACTGTTGGTCCCGCATTGGGCTCATCAGTCAGCTGAAGAAGGAATCGTCCAGTGTAGAGGTAACACAGGCACGGATGAGGGTTTCCGCAGCGGAAGAGCTGAGGCAGGGGCGGAGACGGGCGATGTTATGGAGGTGGAAATAGGCGCTCCTGGTGATAGAAAAATAGGAGCAGTAGTGGGCCATTCAGCCCTTTGAGTCTGAAACCGCCATTCAATATGATCGTGGCTGATCCTCTATCTGTGATGGAGTTAGGGGTGGGATTGTGTTGGACAGCAGGTTGTGTAATCTGCTACAAAGAACCAGTGAAGTGATGGGTTCCAGTCCCAGGCACAGAGCTCCCTCTCCCCTACCTGCTGTACAGTTCCTCAGGGCTCCTCGAGACCCCTCCCTGTCTCTCCTTCGTCTGATGCTCGTCTGTTAGTGCCATCGTCCACTCTCCAGGTCACTCAACACTGATGAACCACATTTACTTCAATGACGGGGAGAGACTGGAGAAACAGAAACATAGAAAATAGGTGCAGGAGCAGGCCATTCGGCCCTTCGAGCCTGCACCACCATTCAATATGATCACGGCTGATCATTCCCTCAGTACCCCATTCCTGCTTTCTCTCCGTACCCCTTGATCCCTTTAGCCGTAAGGGCCACATCTAACTCCCTTTTGAATATATCTAACGAACTGGCATCAACAACTCTCTGTGGTAGAGAATTCCACAGGTTCACCACTCTCTGAGTGAAGAAGTTTCTCCTCATCTCGGTCCTAAATGGCTTCCCCCTTATCCTTAGACTGTGACCCCTGGTTCTGGACTTCCCCAACATCGGGAACATTCTTCCTGCATCTAACCTGTCCAGTCCCGTCAGAATTTTATAGCTGGAGTTGTTGTCCTTGGTTAAGGGGAAATTTAATCGAGGTGTTCTCAATCGTGAAGATATTTGATCGAGTGGATCGGGAGAACCTGTTCCCGGGAGCAGGAGGGTCGGGTAACCAGAGGGACACAGATTGACGATAATCGACGATGGAACCAGAGGGGGCGATGGGGAGAATGTGTTTACGCAGCGAGTTGTTGTGATCGGGAACGCGCTGCCTGAAAGCTCGGTGGGAGCAGATTCAACTTTCAAACCGGGAATTGGATAAATACCTGAAGGGGGAAAATGTGCCGGGGCTGTGGGGAAAGGGCAGGGGGGAGTGTGGGACTGATTGGGTCGCTCTGTCACAGAGCCGGCACAGCACGGGCTCCATGGGCCCAATGGGATCCTGCTGTGTGGTGTGAGTCTGTGAACAGCATGATCCCGGGCTGATTTTTTGTGTGTGGTTTTGCTGCAGGCCCTCTCCGCCCACACCCTCCCCCTCCCCGTGTGATAGTGACTTGGAACAGACTGTGCTTTTTAATCTATTCAGTGAAAATACTATTCTGCCCATTTCCCTGGGAGAGCTGGAGAGCTGTCAGGAGCTGATTCACACTGCAGCACTGTTCCACACATGGCCCTCACTGTAGTCTGATTGAGTCACTGAGGATTAAAGTCACACCTCGACTCCAATCTCCACCGAGCAGCACTCGGATTACCCGCCGAGCACTCATCACCAGCTGTGCCCCGATTCCACGCCATCATTGCATTCATTCTTGGGATGTGGGTGTCGCTGGTAAGGACGGCATTTAATTGCCCCTTGAGAAGGTGGTGGTGAGCCGCCGCCTTGAACCGCTGTAGTCCCGTGTGGTGAAGGTGCTCCCACAGTGCTGTTAGGGAGGGAGTTCCAGAATTCTGAGCCAGTGACGATGAAGGAACGGCCGATATATTTCCAAGTTGGGATGGTGTGTGTGTGACTGGGAGGGGCAGGGTACTGAGGGAGCGCTGCACTGTCGGAGGGGCGGCACTGAGGGGGCGCTGTCGGAGGGGCGGTACTGAGGGAGCGCCGCACTGTCGGAGGGGCAGTACTGACGGAGCACCGCACTGTTGGAGGGGCAGTACTGAGGGAGCGCCGCACTGTCGGAGGGGCAGTACTGAGGGAGCGCTGCACTGTCGGAGGGGCAGTACTGAGGGGGCGCTGTCGGAGGGGCGGTACTGAGGGAGCGCCGCACTGTCGGAGGGGCAGTACTGAGGGAGCACCGCACTGTCGGAGGGGCAGTACTGAGGGAGCGCCGCACTGTCGGAGGGGCAGTACTGAGGGAGCGCCGCACTGTCGGAGGGGCAGTACTGAGGGAGCACTGCACTGTCGGAGGGGCCGTCTTTCAGACAACACATTAAACCGAGGCCTTGTCTGCCCTCTCGGGTGGATGTAAAAGATCCCTTGGCCACTATTGGAAGAAGAGCAGGGGGAGTTCTCCCCGGTGTCCTGGGGCCAATATTTATCCCTTAACCAACATCACTAAAACAGATGATCTGGGTCATTATCACATCGCTGTGTGTGGGCGCTTGCTGTGCGCAAATTGGCTGCCTCATTTTATATTACAACAGTGACTACACTCCAAAATATTTAATTGGCTGTGAGGCGCTTTGGGATGTCCTGTGATGGTGCAAGAGGCTATAGAAATGCAAGGTCTTTCCTTTTTGTTACTAGTGCAGTAACACGATCGCACCCTCTTAGTGTGCTGCTGCTTGTAACATGCCACTTTGTGTGTGTTTGGCTCACTCTCTGTGTCACTCTTTTCCCCGTCTCTCCCTTCGCGCCCCGCTCACTCATACCCCCTCCCGTCCCCGTCCTCTCTCTCTCTCTCTCCCTCTGTCTGTCTCTCTCTCTCTCTCTCTCTCTCCATCTGTCTGTCTGTCTCTCTCTCCCTCTGTCTGTCTCTCTCTCCCTCTGTCTGTCTCTCTCTCCCTCTGTCTGTCTCTCTCTCCCTCTGTCTGTCTCTCTCTCCCTCTGTCTGTCTCTCTCTCCCTCTGTCTGTCTCTCTCTCCCTCTGTCTGTCTCTCTCTCCCTCTGTCTGTCTCTCTCTCCCTCTGTCTGTCTCTCTCTCCCTCTGTCTGTCTCTCTCTCCCTCTGTCTGTCTCTCTCTCCCTCTGTCTGTCTCTCTCTCCCTCTGTCTGTCTCTCTCTCCCTCTGTCTGTCTCTCTCTCCCTCTGTCTGTCTCTCTCTCCCTCTGTCTGTCTCTCTCTCCCTCTGTCTGTCTCTCTCTCCCTCTGTCTGTCTCTCTCTCCCTCTGTCTGTCTCTCTCTCCCTCTGTCTGTCTCTCTCTCCCTCTGTCTGTCTCTCTCTCCCTCTGTCTGTCTCTCTCTCCCTCTGTCTGTCTCTCTCTCCCTCTGTCTGTCTCTCTCTCCCTCTGTCTGTCTCTCTCTCCCTCTGTCTGTCTCTCTCTCCCTCTGTCTGTCTCTCTCTCCCTCTGTCTGTCTCTCTCTCCCTCTGTCTGTCTCTCTCTCCCTCTGTCTGTCTCTCTCTCCCTCTGTCTGTCTCTCTCTCCCTCTGTCTGTCTCTCTCTCCCTCTGTCTGTCTCTCTCTCCCTCTGTCTGTCTCTCTCTCCCTCTGTCTGTCTCTCTCTCCCTCTGTCTGTCTCTCTCTCCCTCTGTCTGTCTCTCTCTCCCTCTGTCTGTCTCTCTCTCCCTCTGTCTGTCTCTCTCTCCCTCTGTCTGTCTCTCTCTCCCTCTGTCTGTCTCTCTCTCTCCCTCTGTCTCTCTCTCTCTCCCTCTGTCTCTCTCTCTCTCCCTCTGTCTCTCTCTCTCTCCCTCTGTCTCTCTCTCTCTCCCTCTGTCTCTCTCTCTCTCCCTCTGTCTCTCTCTCTCTCCCTCTGTCTCTCTCTCTCTCCCTCTGTCTCTCTCTCTCTCCCTCTGTCTCTCTCTCTCTCCCTCTGTCTGTCTCTCTCTCCCTCTGTCTGTCTCTCTCTCCCTCTGTCTGTCTCTCTCTCCCTCTGTCTGTCTCTCTCTCCCTCTGTCTGTCTCTCTCTCCCTCTGTCTGTCTCTCTCTCCCTCTGTCTGTCTCTCTCTCCCTCTGTCTGTCTCTCTCTCCCTCTGTCTGTCTCTCTCTCCCTCTGTCTGTCTCTCTCTCCCTCTGTCTGTCTCTCTCTCCCTCTGTCTGTCTCTCTCTCCCTCTGTCTGTCTCTCTCTCCCTCTGTCTGTCTCTCTCTCCCTCTGTCTGTCTCTCTCTCCCTCTGTCTGTCTCTCTCTCCCTCTGTCTGTCTCTCTCTCCCTCTGTCTGTCTCTCTCTCCCTCTGTCTGTCTCTCTCTCCCTCTGTCTGTCTCTCTCTCCCTCTGTCTGTCTCTCTCTCCCTCTGTCTGTCTCTCTCTCCCTCTGTCTGTCTCTCTCTCCCTCTGTCTGTCTCTCTCTCCCTCTGTCTGTCTCTCTCTCCCTCTGTCTGTCTCTCTCTCCCTCTGTCTGTCTCTCTCTCCCTCTGTCTGTCTCTCTCTCCCTCTGTCTGTCTCTCTCTCCCTCTGTCTGTCTCTCTCTCCCTCTGTCTGTCTCTCTCTCCCTCTGTCTGTCTCTCTCTCCCTCTGTCTGTCTCTCTCTCCCTCTGTCTGTCTCTCTCTCCCTCTGTCTGTCTCTCTCTCCCTCTGTCTGTCTCTCTCTCCCTCTGTCTGTCTCTCTCTCCCTCTGTCTGTCTCTCTCTCCCTCTGTCTGTCTCTCTCTCCCTCTGTCTGTCTCTCTCTCCCTCTGTCTGTCTCTCTCTCCCTCTGTCTGTCTCTCTCTCCCTCTGTCTGTCTCTCTCTCCCTCTGTCTGTCTCTCTCTCCCTCTGTCTGTCTCTCTCTCTCCCTCTGTCTGTCTCTCTCTCTCCCTCTGTCTGTCTCTCTCTCTCCCTCTGTCTGTCTCTCTCTCTCCCTCTGTCTGTCTCTCTCTCTCCCTCTGTCTGTCTCTCTCTCTCCCTCTGTCTGTCTCTCTCTCTCCCTCTGTCTGTCTCTCTCTCTCCCTCTGTCTGTCTCTCTCTCTCCCTCTGTCTGTCTCTCTCTCTCCCTCTGTCTGTCTCTCTCTCTCCCTCTGTCTGTCTCTCTCTCTCCCTCTGTCTGTCTCTCTCTCTCCCTCTGTCTGTCTCTCTCTCTCCCTCTGTCTGTCTCTCTCTCTCCTTCTGTCTGTCTCTCTCTCTCCCTCTGTCTGTCTCTCTCTCTCCCTCTGTCTGTCTCTCTCTCTCTCCCTCTGTCTGTCTCTCTCTCTCCCTCTGTCTGTCTCTCTCTCTCCCTCTGTCTGTCTCTCTCTCTCCCTCTGTCTGTCTGTCTCTCTCTCTCTCTCTCCCTCTGTCTGTCTCTCTCTCTCTCTCTCCCTCTGTCTGTCTCTCTCTCTCTCTCTCCCTCTGTCTGTCTCTCTCTCTCTCTCTCCCTCTGTCTGTCTCTCTCTCTCTCTCTCCCTCTGTCTGTCTCTCTCTCTCTCTCTCCCTCTGTCTGTCTCTCTCTCTCTCTCTCCCTCTGTCTGTCTCTCTCTCTCTCTCTCCCTCTGTCTGTCTCTCTCTCTCTCTCTCCCTCTGTCTGTCTCTCTCTCTCTCTCTCCCTCTGTCTGTCTCTCTCTCTCTCTCTCCCTCTGTCTCTCTCTCTCTCTCTCTCTCCCTCTGTCTCTCTCTCTCTCTCTCCCTCTGTCTGTCTCTCTCTCTCTCCCTCTGTCTGTCTCTCTCTCTCTCTCCCTCTGTCTGTCTCTCTCTCTCTCTCCCTCTGTCCGTCTCTCTCTCTCTCTCTCCCTCTGTCTGTCTCTCTCTCTCCCTCTGTCTGTCTCTCTCTCTCTCTGTCTGTCTCTCTCTCTCTCTCCCTCTGTCTGTCTCTCTCTCTCTCTCCCTCTGTCTGTCTCTCTCTCTCTCTCCCTCTGTCTGTCTCTCTCTCTCTCTCCCTCTGTCTGTCTCTCTCTCTCTCTCTCTCTCTCTCCCTCTGTCTGTCTCTCTCTCTCTCTCCCTCTGTCTGTCTCTCTCTCTCTCTCCCTCTGTCTGTCTCTCTCTCTCTCTCCCTCTGTCTGTCTCTCTCTCTCTCTCCCTCTGTCTGTCTCTCTCTCTCTCTCCCTCTGTCTGTCTCTCTCTCTCTCTCCCTCTGTCTGTCTCTCTCTCTCTCTCTCCCTCTGTCTGTCTCTCTCTCTCTCTCTCTCCCTCTGTCTGTCTCTCTCTCTCTGTCTGTCTCTCTCTCTCTGTCTGTCTCTCTCTCTCTCTCCCTCTGTCTGTCTCTCTCTCTCTCTCCCTCTGTCTGTCTCTCTCTCTCTCTCTCCCTCTGTCTGTCTCTCTCTCTCCCCCCCCCCACCCCCCCATCTCTTTCTCTGTCTGAAGGTGGTGGGGATCAAGTGGGCTGCTTTGTCCTGGATGGTGGCGAGCTTCTTGAGTGATGTTGGAGCTGCAACTAATCCAGGCTAGTGGAGAGTGTTCCATCACACTCCTGACTTGTGCCTTGTAGATGGTGGAAAGGCTTTGGGGAGTCAGGAGGGGAGACACTCACCGCAGAATACCCAGCCTCTGACCCGCTCACGTTGCCACAGTATTTATGTGGCTGGTCCAGTTAAATTTCTGGTCAGTGGTGACCCACAGGGATTCTAATGGTGGGGGATTCGGCGATGGTAATGTCAAGGGGGGGGTGGTTAGACTCTGGCTAGTCTAACCCAGGTATATGGAAACCAGAACTGTACACGGTGCTCCCAGTGTGGTCTAACCCAGGTATATGGAGACCAGAACTGTGCACAGTGCTCCCAGTGTGGTCTAACCCAGGTATATGGAGACCAGAACTGTGCACAGTGCTCCCAGTGTGGTCTAACCCAGGTATATGGAGACCAGAACTGTGCACAGTGCTCCCAGTGTGGTCTAACCCAGGTATATGGAGACCAGAACTGTGCACGGTGCTCCCAGTGTGGTCTAACCCAGGTATATGGAGACCAGAACTGTGCACAGTGCTCCCAGTGTGGTCTAACCCAGGTATATGGAGACCAGAACTGTGCACAGTGCTCCCAGTGTGGTCTAACCCAGGTATATGGAGACCAGAACTGTGCACAGTGCTCCCAGTGTGGTCTAACCCAGGTATATGGAGACCAGAACTGTACACGGTGCTCCCAGTGTGGTCTAACCCAGGTATATGGAGACTGTGAGGCTCGGGGGTGTCACGCGAGGGGGGATATGAACCCTCGGTGTATTGCTGTGCCCGGGAAACCCTCACCTTTTGTCCTTTTTCCCCCCCCCCCCCCCCGAATGTGCCCAACAGGTGATGGGGATCATCCGAGTCCCCCTGTACACCCTGCGCGACGGCTTCGGGGGACTGCCGGCCTTCCTGACCAACACCTTCATCGGCAACGCCCGGGAGCAGTTGATTGACGCCCTACGAAGCCTCCACCTGCTTAGCGAGGCCGAGCTCCAGGCCGCCATCAGCGCCAGTCGGGACGGGTAGGAGCGAGGGCCGAGGCTCGCTCATAAAGGAATGCTAATGTTTAAAAAAAAACAAACACAAACCAACCCACCCCTCCCCTCCCCCCCTCGCTGGAGTTGCAGGCCGGGGAGGGAGGGGTGAAGGGCACGAGAGCCAGGGTTTCGGTTCCACCTTGCATGCCTTTTAGAAACCAAACCGTTGGAACGATGTTTGTAGCACAATTGATTCCTGTCTCTTGCCGCGCACGCCCACACACACACGCGCACCGGACCGTGAGATCGCACCCCCTACCTTCACTTAATCGCTTCCAGCCGGCAATGGGTTGCGTTTGACACGGCAAAAGGAACCAGAGGGGATGTCGGTGTGGCGCTCCCTCGGTCCCGCCCGTCCGACAGTGTAGTACGGCACTCCCTCAGCGCCGTCCCTCCGACAGTGCGGCGCTCCCTCAGCGCCGTCCCTCCGACAGTGCGGCGCTCCCTCAGCGCCGCCCCTCCGACAGTGCGGCGCTCCCTCAGCGCCGCCCCTCCGACAGTGCGGCGCTCCCTCAGCGCCGCCCCTCCGACAGTGCGGCGCTCCCTCAGCGCCGCCCCTCCGACATTGCGGCGCTCCCTCAGCGCCGCCCCTCCGACAGTGCGGCGCTCCCTCAGCGCCGTCCCTCCGACAGTGCGGCGCTCCCTCAGCGCCGTCCCTCCGACAGTGCGGCGCTCCCTCAGCGCCGCCCCTCCGACATTGCGGCGCTCCCTCAGCGCCGCCCCTCCGACAGTGCGGCGCTCCCTCAGTACTGCCCCTCCGACAGCGCAGCATGGCGCTCCCTCAGTACCGCACCTCCGACTATGCAGCGCTCACTCAGTACTGCACCCTGAGAGTCGACCTGAATTATGGGGCTTGTGTAGAGTAGGGGCTTGAACCCACGAACTTCCGACTCGGACGTGTGCTCCGGATATGTCCTCTTGTTATAAGGGGGTTGCGATAATCGTTCTTCCATACTTTTGTTGAATATTTGAATGTATTGAGTTTAATGTATTTATTTTCCCGCCTCTCTGCACCCGAGGGTTGAGTGCGGTTTGAGAGGTCAGGGGTCGGTGGCGGGGTTGTGGGAGCTCAACTAACCCTCTGGCTAGCCCCTGGGTCAGTTAGCCTGCTCTCCCGGCCCAGGGTACAAGAGGGGGGGGCTGTTCGGTTACCCCACTCGAGCGAATGGAGGCTGCTAAGTCACAGCAGTCGTTGTTTCTGCCGGCTAACCGTCAGACCTGAGTGTGAGTGTGAGCGCAGTTTGTTACTTTGTCTCACTGAATGCATGAAGTTGGAAATAAAGTCCTCCATGTTAACACTCTCTTTATCTACGGTCTCTTCTCTAACCCACTTAACCCACCCACGCATCTCCTTCACAGGCCTTCCCCCCCCTCCGCCGGAGTCGAGGATGACTTGCGCTCCACACTAACACGTGTTCTCAGCTGATTGATGAGACCAATGCGGGACCTGCAGTCTCTGTCACAGGCGGTATCTGGGTTGGAGGCATGGGCGGGTGAGCTGCCTTGCTAGTCGTCTGCTCCTTCCGCTGTTTGCGCTTGACTTCCACGTGCTCCCGGGAGACTCTGGGTGTTCGGCGCCTTCCCGGTCGCTCCTCTCCCGCTTTGAGCGGGTCTGGGGCCGGGGATTCCCAGGTGTCGGTGGGGACGTTGCACTTTTCCCCCCCCAAGGAGGCTTTGAGGTTGGCCTTGAAGCATTTCCTCTGCCCAGCCGGGGCTTGCCTGCCGTGATGGAGCAGAGTGCGTGTTTCGGGAGTCTCGTATCGGGCATGCGGACGATGTGGCCCGTGCACAGACACACGCGCACACTGCTTAAATATGGACCTGAAGGCTAGCAGCGTGACTGAGGCAGGGATCCAGGGCAACTCCTGTGCCCAATCACACGAGTGTTGACCTTGGCTCAGTGGGCAGCATTCTCACCTGAGTCAGAGGGTTGTGTGTTCAATTCCCAGTCGAGCGACTCGAGCACCTAAATCTAGGCTGACACTGCAGTGTAGTTCTGAGTGAGTGCCGCACTGTGATACGGGCTAGGAGTATGGACTGCAGCGATTAAATAGAAGCAGTGGTGGCCACACAAGGCCAGCGATAGATGTTGATACAAATCACCGGGCACGAAAGATCGATTCAGTTCTCTATCAAAATCAGGGAGTATTTGTAAAGAGCTTCCCTTCCGGGGGGAGGAGGGGGAAGAAGTCCATGATAGGGGAGAATGTACATGGGCTGTGGGAGGGGATTACTGCACAAGGTAAAAGCTCATGGGGTTGGGGGTAATATATTAGCACGGATAGAGGATTGGCTAACTAACAGAGAACAGAGTCGGGATAAATGGGTCATTCTCGGGTTGGCAATCAGTAACTAGTGGGGTGCTGCGGGGATCAGTGCTGGGGCCCCAACTATTTTCAATCTATATTAACGACTTGGAAAAGGCATTCGATAAGGTGCCACACAAATGGTTACTGCAAAAGATAGAGGTACGCGGAGTCAGAGGAAATGTATTAGCATGGATAGAGAATTGGCTGGCGAACAGAAAGCAGAGAGTCGGGATAAATGGGTCCTTTTCGGATTGGAAATCGGTGGTTAGTGGTGTGCCACAGGGATCTGTGCTGGGACCACAACTGTTTACAATATACATAGATGACCTGGAAGAAGGGACAGAGTGTAGTGTAACAAAATTTGCAGATGACACTAAGATTAGTGGGAAAGCGGGTTGTGCAGAGGACAGAGAGAGACTGCAAAGAGATTTGGATAGGTTAAGCGAATGGGCTAAGGTTTGGCAGATGGAATACAATGTCGGAAAGTGTGAGGTCATCCACCTTGGGGGAAAAAAAACAGTAAAAGGGAATATTATTTGAATGGGGAGAAATTACAACATGCTGAGGTGCAGAGGGACCTGGGGGTCCTTGTGCATGAAACTCTTTTGGAGTTTACCTGAAAAAAACATAAACATTAAATCGTGCCACCCGCCCTGGATGACACACCAGACATTTACAAGGCCCTTTTTTTTCTTTTTTGTGTTTTTTTTTTTTGGGCACTAAAATCAAATTTTTTCCTCCAGTGCCCCCTATAAAAGGGGAGGGGGACACTAAAAGCACCGGCAATTAAAACAAATTAAACTTTAAAACATAAAATCAAATTAAAATTTGGTTGCCGGGCGTGACGATGCACTCCAGTCCCTCCGGTGCCCACCTCTCGCGGAAGGCCGCGAGCGTACCGGTGGACACCGCGTGCTCCATCTCCAACGACACTCTGGCGCGGATGTACGCGCGGAAGAGAGGCAGGCAGTCAGGTTGAACGACCCCCTCGACCGCCCGCTGCCTGTACCGGCTGATGGCACCCTTGGCCGTGCCCAGGAGCAGTCCTACGAGGAGGCCCTCGGACCTACCCGCTCCCCTCCGCACAGGGTGCCCAAAGATCAGGAGAGTGGGACTGAAGTGCAGCCAGAATTTCAGGAGCAGCCCCTTTAAATAATAAAACAGGGGCTGCAACCTTGTGCATTCCATAAAAACATGGAACACGGACTCTTCCAGACCGCAGAAATTGCAGGCGGCCTGGGAGTCCGTGAACCGGCTTAAAAATTTGTTGCACGGCACTGCTCCGTGCACCACCCTCCAGGCCAAGTCCCCGATGAATAATGGGAGGACTCCCGCATAGAGTGCCCTCCATCGGGGACCCCAGCCTCCTCTGGACGGCAAGATGGTACGCCATGGCGTGTCCGGACGGCCGGCGAGGATGGCAAAGTTGAGTGTGTGCAGGAGCAGCCCGTACAGGAAACCTCTCCACGCGGAACTGAAAGGCACGGAGGGGATTTCCTCGAGGCGGCTCAAGTTGTGAGGCGCCGGCTCCCGAGGGAGGTTCCGGGGTTTGGCGCCGATGAGGAATTCCGTCCGGACGGGGGTCAGTTAATCCCAAAAAGTTAGTTTGCAGGTGCAGCAGGTAATCAGGAAGGCGAATGGAATGTTGACCTTCATTGCGAGAGGGATGGAGTACAAAAGCAGGGATGTCCTGCTGCAACTGTATAGGGTATTGGTGAGGCCGCACCTGGAGTACTGTGTGTAGTTTTGGTCACCTTAAGGAAGAATATACTGACTTTGGAAGGGGTACAGAGACGATTCACTAGGCTGATTCCAGAGATGAGGGGGCTACCTTATGATGATAGATTGAGTAGACTGGGTCTTTACTCATTGGAGTTCAGAAGGATGAGGAGTGATCTTATAGAAACATTTAAAATCATGAAAGGGATAGACAAGATAGAGGCAGAGAGGTTGTTTCCATTGGTCGGGGAGACTAGAACTAGGGGGCACAGTCTCAAAATACGGGAGAGCCAATTTAAAACCGAGTTGAGAAGGAATTTCTTCTCCCAGAGGGTTGTGAATCTGTGGAATTCTCTGCCCAAGGAAGCAGTTGAGGCTAGCTCATTGAACAGATAGATAGATTTTTAACCAATAAGGGAATTAAGGGTTACGGGGAGAGGGCGGTAAGTGGAGCTGAGTCCACGGCCAGATCAGCCATGATCTTACTGAATGGCGGAGCAGGCTCGAGGGGCTAGATGGCCTACTCCTGTTCCTAATTCTTATGTTCTTATGGAAGAAGGGACTGAGTGTAACGTAGCCAAGTTTGCTGACAATACAAAGATGGGAGGAAAAGCAATGTGTGAAGAGGACACAAAAAATCTGCAAAAGGACATAGACAGGCTAAGTGAGTGGGCATAAATTTGGCAGATGGAGTATAATGTTGGAAAGTGTGAGGTCATGCACTTTGGCAGAAAAAAAATCGAAGAGCAAGTTATTATTTAAATGGAGAAAGATTGCAAAGTGCCGCAGTACAGCGGGACCTGGGGTTACTTGTACATGAAACACAAAAGGTTAGTATGCAGGTACAGCAAGTGATCAGGAAGGCCAATGGAATTTTGGCCTTTATTGCAAAGGGGATGGAGTATAAAAGCAGGGAAGTCTTGCTCCAGTTATACAGGGTATTGGTGAGGCCACACCTGGAGTACTGCGTGCAGTTTTGGTTTCCATATTTACGAAAGGATATACTTGCTTTGGAGGCAGTTCAGAGAAGGTTCACTCGATTGATTCTGGGGAAAGGTTGAGTAGGTTAGACCTCTAATCATTGGAATTCAGAAGAATGAGAGGTGATCTTATCAAAACATATAAGATTGAGGGGCTTGACAAGGTGGATGCAGAGAGGATGTTTCCACTGATGGGGGAGACTAGAACTAGGTGGCATGGTCTTAGAATAAGGGGCCGCCCATTTAAAACTGAGATGAAGAGAAATTTCTTCTGAGGGTTGTAAATCTGTGGAATTCGCTGCCTCAGAGAGCTGTGGAAGCTGGGACATTGAGTAGATTTAAGACAGAAATAGACAGTATCTTAACCGATTAGGGAATAAGGGGGCGGGCAGGAAAGTGGAGCTGAGTCCATGATCGGATCAGCCATGATCGTATTGACTGACGGAGCAGGCTCGAGGGGCCGAATGGCCGACTCCTCCTATTTCTAATGTTCTTATGTAAATGGGTGGGTAGGGTCAGCTATAGGGGAGAGTGTACAGGGGCTGTGGGAGGGAGATTGAATGGGTGGGGAGAGTCAATGATAGGGGAGAGTCAGTGATAGGGGAGAGTGTACAGGGGCTGTGGGAGGGAGATTGAATGGGTAGTGTAAACTCCTTATACAATACCACAAATCCACACGAGGCACATTCTATGGACAAGGTCATCCCATGACCTGAACCTTTATTCACAGGACCAAGAAGTGATGACCCTGTGTGGGACCTCCCTTTATATACCTGGGTAACCAGGTGAGGAGTGTCTCCCACAAGTTCACCCCCTGTGGTCAAGGTGTGCATTTCTTACATATATACTGTATTGCAGTGTTGTTACATAAAGGTTACATACATGACACCACCTCCCCCTCAGCCTCTTACTGGGATCATAGGTTAAGTCTCTCGGGTGGTCTGCGCTCTCGTGGAGCGCGCAGTTGGGGCTCTTGTTGTTGAGCCTTGGTATGCGTCTCTTTCGGTCATGGCACTCGTTTTGGGACTGGCGCTTGCCCTTAACAATGTCGGACAAGACTGGATGAATGAGGGACAGCCGAGTTTTGAGTGTTCGTTTCATGAGTAGCTCCGCGGGCGGGACCCCCATGAGCGAGTGCGGTCGGGACCTAAAGGCCAGCAGAGGCGCGATCGGCGACATTGAAGGGAGGGTCCTTGAATCCGGAGCATGCCTTGTTTTATGATTTGGACCGCACGTTCCACCTGGCCATTGGAGGCCGGCTTGAACGGTGCTGTCCTGACATGGTTAATGCCATTACCCAACATGAACTCCCAGAATTCGTAGCTTGTGAAACATGGGCTATTATCGCTAACCAGGATGTCCGGCAAGCCGTGGGTCGCATAGACCGCGCGCAGACTCTCCACGGTGGTGGATGTCGTGCACGAATTCAAAATGATGCACTCGATCCATTTCGAGTACGCATCAACCACAATGAGAAACATTTTTCCCATGAACGGTCCCGCGTAGTCTACGTGAATACGTGACCATGGCCTGGTGGACCAGGGGCTCGGGCTGAGTGGGGCCTCCCTGGGGGCATTACCTCGCTGGGCTCACGTCGTGCACCTGCGAACACAGTGTTCCAGGTCTGAATCAATTCCCGGCCACCAAACATGTGACCGGGCAATGGCCTTCATCAGCACGATGCCTGGATGCTCGCTGTGGAGTTCCCTGATGAATGCTTCCCTGCCCCTCTGGGGCATGACTACCCGGCTGCCCCATAGTAGGCAGTCGGCTTGGATGGAGAGCTCATCCATCCGTCTGTGAAACAGTCTGACCTCGGCATGCTCAGTGTGCGGGCGCCCAATCCCCAGTCAGGACAAGTTTCTTAATCGAGGATAGGAGGGGATCTCTTGGTGCAGATTTTGATCTGGCGGGCTGTGATGGGGGCAGCGGAGCAAAGCACTGAAATGATCATGCGCTGTCAAAGGCATCAGTGCTTTGCTCCGCTGCCCCCTCGGTGGTGGCCAGTGGAAGCCTGCTGAATGCGTCAGCGCAGTTTTCGGTGCCGGGCCGGTGCTGGATGGAGTAGTCATAAGCAGCCAGTGTGAGAGCCCATCGCTGTATGCGAGCTGACTCATGGGCATTGACAGCCTTGCTGTCTGACAGCAGGGATGTTAACGGCTTGTGGTCCGTTTCTAATTCGAACCTCCTGCTAAAAAGGTACTGATGCATCTTTTTCACCCCATAGACACATGCGAGTGCTTCCTTCTCAACCATCCCATATCCCCGTTCAGCTTGAGCGAGCGACCTGGAGGCATAAGCCACAGGTTGTAGTTGGCCCTCAGCGTTATCCTGCTGCAACACGCAACCAGCCCCATAGGACGATGCATCACATGTCAGAACCAATGTCTTACGGGGGTCGTACAAGGTCAGCAACTTATTTGAACAAAGTAGGTTCCGCGCCCGATTGAAAGCCCGTTCCTGACTGTCCCCCCCCCCCCCCCCCCCCCCAAAACCAATCGCAACCCTTACGCAGGAGCACGTGTAGCGGCTCCAACAATGTGCTTAAGTTCGGCAGAAAGTTCCCGAAATAGTTCGAGTCCCAGAAATGAACGCAACTCCGATGTGTTGCCGGGCCTGGGCTCTCGTCGAATCGCCTCCGTTTTGGATTCGGTGGGCTGAATCCCGTCTGCAGCAACCCTCCTGCCCAGAAACTCGACCTCGGGGGCCAAAAACACACACTTGGACTTCTTGAGTCGCAGGCCTACCCGGTCCAGTCGGCGTAGCACCTCCTCCAGGTTGTGGAGGTGTTCCTCGGTGTCTCGACCCGGGGTGAGGATGTCGTCCTGAAATACGATTGTTCCGGGAATGGATTTGAGCTGGCTTTCCATGTTTCTTTGAAAAATCGCGGCCGCTGATCGAATGCCAAACGGACACCTGTTGTAAACGAACAGTCCCTTGTGCGTGGTGATGGTGGTCAGTAGTTTAGATTCGTCGGCCAGTTCTTGGGTCATGTCGGCTGAAGTGAGGTCCAACTTGGTGAACAGCTTGCCGCCTGCCAGCGTGGCAAAAAGGTCCTCCGCTCTCGGTAGCGGGTGTGGGCCTGTCGGGACACCCGTTTGATAGTGACCTTGTAGTCGTCACAGATCCTGACCGAGCCATCCGCTTTTAGGACAGGGACGATGGGGCTTGCCCAGTCGCTGAATTCAACGGGCGAGATGATGCCCTCTCTCAGCAACCGGTCCAACTCACTCTCAATTTTCTCCCGCATCACATACGGCACAGCTCTGGCTTTGTGGTGCACTGGCCTGGCGTCCGGGGTGATGCGTATCACTACTTTGGTACCTTTGAACGTATCGACGCCAGGTTGAAATAGTGACTCAAATTGCTGTAGGACCTGTGAGCATGAACTTCGCTCCACAGATGACATGGCGTGCACATCCCCCCCATTTCTAGTTCATCTCAGCTAACCAGCTCCTCCCCAACAGTGTGGGACCATTGCCCGGGACAATCCAGAGCGGCAGCCGGTTCACCGATCTATTGTGTGTGACCGCCAACGTTGCACTGCCTAGCACTGGAATGATCTCTTTGGTGTACGTCCGTAATTGCGTCTCAATGCGTTCTAGTTTGGGTCTGCTGGCTTTGAGTGGCCACAGCTTTTTGAATTGTTGAACACTCATGAGTGACTGGCTGGCCCCCGTGTCCAGCTCCATGCATACAGGGATGCCGTTTAATAGGACTTATCATTGGTGGCGTTTTGGTATATGAGCTGTGAATGTTGCTGAACTTCAGCGTCCATTGATTTGCCCCAAGCGTCATCCTGCCTCGCAGAGCCCTCATCTGGTTCATCTGCCTCATATATTAGCCTGGTTACAGGCTTTCTGCACTTCTGGCTAAATGGCCACTGAGGTTATAATTTCTGCAGACGAACTGTTGAAACCTGTAAGTCCTGACAGCATGTCTGCCCCCACACCTCCAGCATGAACTGAGATTCCCATTGTTGTGAACAAAGGAGCTGTTACAAGGCATTCCCTCGCTGATTATCCCTTTGACTGCTCTTGAGCACCCTGTTAGTGGGTGTCAGTGGCCCTATCCCGGGGGCGGCGTAAATGTCCGTTCAGCCTGCCATTGTCTCTATTGGGAGACTTACTCTTGGGTCTATTGCTGCCTGAGGTGTGTCGAACTGCCCTTGCCTGCCCGCAGGGCTCTGTGTCGCGTTTATGATCTTGACTCCCTGATCCATCGCCACATTGGAGGCAGAATTGCGCGCGTATATTATCTTGGTTTCCTCCTCCCCCGCCATAAAAGTCTGAGCCATCAACGCCGCCGCTTCCAAGGTCAAGTCCTTGGTCTCACTTAGCTTTCTGAAAATCCCAGCATGACCGATGCCCTCAATAAAGAAATCCCTGAGCATCTCCCCACTGCAGGCGTCTGTGAACTTACAGTAGCTGGCCAAGCGCCGGAGGTCCGCAACTAAATCCGGTATGCTCTGTCCTTCCCGACATCGGTGGGTATAGAATCTGTGTCGGGCCATGTGTACGCTGCTCGCCAGTTTGAGGTGCTCACCGATTAGTTTGCTGAGCTCTTCAAAGGTTTTGTCCGCCGGCTTCTCGGGTGCTAGCAGGTCTTTCATGAGCGCGTACGTCTTAGGTCCACAGCTGGTCAATAGATGCGCCCTTCGCTTGTCGGCCGCTGCATCTCCCAGTCAGTCCTTCGTGACAAAACTCTGCTGGAGCCTCCCAATGAAATCGTCCCAGTCCTCACCAACACAGTACCGTTCATCTGTGCTGCCGGTGGCCATTCTCGTGAGTCGTTGATTCCCGTTTCTCGTCGCCAATGTAAAGTCCTTACACAATACCACAAATTAACACGAGGCACATTCTATGGACAAGGTCACTCCATGACCTGAACCTTTATTCACAGGACCAAGAAGTGATGACCCTGCGTGGGACCTCCCTTTATATACCTGGATGACCAGGTGAGGAGTGTCTCCCACAAGTTCACCCCCTGTGGTCAAGGTGTGCATTTCTTACATATATACAGTGTTGCATTGTTACATAAAGGTTACATACATGACAGGTGGGGAGAGTCAGTGAAAGGGAAGAGTGTACAGGGGCTGTGGGAGGGGATTGAATGGGGGGTAGAATCAGTGATAGGGGAGTGTGTATAGGGGCTGTGGGAGGGGGTTGAATGGGGGGTACAGTCAGTGATGGGGGAGTGTACAGGGGCTGTGGGAGGGGGTTGAATGGGGGGTAGGGTCAGTGATAGGGGAGTGTGTATAGGGGCTGTGGGAGGGGGTTGAATGGGGGGTACAGTCAGTGATGGGGGAGTGTACAGGGGCTGTGGGAGGGGGTTGAATGGGGGGTACAGTCAGTGATGGGGGAGTGTACAGGGGCTGTGGGAGGGGATTGAATGGGTGGGTAGAGTCAATGATGGAGGAAGAGTGTACAGGGGCTGTGGATTTATAGTAGTGTGTAAGGATATTACAGACACAGAGACAGACAGAGAGAGAGAGAGAGAGAGACAGACACAGAGAGAGAGAGAGACAGGCACAGAGAGAGAGAGAGAGAGAGAGACAGACACAGAGAGAGAGAGACAGCAGAGAGGGAGAGAGAGGGAGACAGACACAGAGAGAGAGAGAGAGAGACAGGCACAGAGAGAGAGAGACAACAGAGAGAGGGAGACAGCAGAGAGAGAGAGAGAGACAGAGAGAGAGAGAGAGAGACAGACACAGAGAGAGGGAGACAGCAGAGACAGAGAGAGAGAGAGAGGGAGACAGCAGAGACAGAGAGAGAGAGAGGGAGACAGGCAGAGAGAGAGAGAGAGACAGACACAGAGAGAGAGAGAGAGAGACAGTAGAGAGAGAGGCAGACAGCAGAGAGAGAGAGAGACAGACACAGAGAGAGAGAGAGAGAGAGACAGACACAGAGAGAGAGAGAGAGAGAAGGACGGGACAGACAGACAGGAACACAAACAGATCTAGATGGAGAGATGAGACGATGCAAGACAAAGGGAAACAGGAAAAGAGATAGATAGATAGTGAGAGGAAGAAAAGTGTCTGCGGGACAGACACTGGGGGAGGGGTCAGGTGCAGTGAGGTCGATGGGAAGAGAAAATAGGAGAGATGTAGGATGGAGGTGGAAGTGGACGGGAATATAAAGGTCGCCAGTGACAGTGTGGACAGAATGGAAGGCCGTTCAGCCCAGCACCTTCTGTGCTCTGTGCCAGATCTCTGAACAGAGGGAGCGGTTCAGATATAAATATAGCGATGGAGATAAGGAGGCACGGGCGGGGGAGGGGTGTGTGAAACTGCAGCGCGAGAGAGACTCGCACTGACTGGGTGTTGGGGAGGGGGCAGTGCCGGTTCTCAGCACACCGAACGTTTCAGTCTGGCCGAGACAACACAAGGCACGGGGAGTGGGACCACAGGGCGTGATGTCCAAGGGGCCCAGTCAAACCGGGGAGGGAGATAAACATCAGCCCAGCGGATACTGCTGCTAGCAGAGACAGCTCAGGCAGCTGATCTCTCAATCTGCTGTCTCTCTTGCTCACGCTGGTAACCCTTTCAAAACCCTCACCCCTCCTCCTCTGCCCAAAATAACATCGCAAACACGGCGCCAGGATGCGTGCGAGAGCCTTGCCGAACGACTCGGCGCAGCCTGCGTATCCAAATGTTTATTTCCTGTCCGATGCCCCCCGCCCCCGCAGCCCCGGCCCCAGCTGAGCATCCGGACTTTGTATTCTGCCCATCGCCATGACCGTGACGTCGCCCCTCGACCATCTATGCCCCCCGCCTCAGCTCATCTGCCGCTGAAACCCGCGTCCGTGCCATTCTCCCCTCCAGATTTGACACTTCCAACGCACTCCCGGCCGACCTCCCACCTCCCACCCTCCGTAGCCATCAATTTGTCCGAAACTCTGCCCTGCCCCCCGCGCCCGTGTCCTAACTCGCACCCAGTCCCACTCACCCATCACCCCCTGTGCCCCGTGTCCTAACTCCCACCCAGTCCCGCTCACCCATCACCCCCTGTGCTCACTGCCCCGTGCCCTAACTCACACCCAGTCCCACTCACCCATCACCCCCTGTGCTCACTGCCCCGTGTCCTAACTCGCACCCAGTCCCACTCACCCATCACCCCCTGTGCTCACTGACCCCGTGTCCTAACTCACACCCAGTCCCACTCACCCATCACCCCCTGTGCCCCGTGTCCTAACTCGCACCCAGTCCCGCTCACCCATCACCCCCTGTGCCCCGTGTCCTAACTCGCACCCAGTCCCACTCACCCATCACCCCCTGTGCCCCGTGTCCTAACTCGCACCCAGTCCCACTCACCCATCACCCCCTGTGCCCCGTGTCCTAACTCACACCCAGTCCCACTCACCCATCACCCCCTGTGCTCACTGACCCCGTGTCCTAACTCGCACCCAGTCCCACTCACCCATCACCCCCTGTGCCCCGTGTCCTAACTCGCACCCAGTCCCACTCACCCATCACCCCCTGTGCTCACTGACCCCGTGTCCTAACTCGCACCCAGTCCCACTCACCCATCACCCCCTGTGCCCCGTGTCCTAACTCGCACCCAGTCCCGCTCACCCATCACCCACTGTGCTCACTGACCCCGTGTCCTAACTCGCACCGAGTCCTGCTCACCCATCACCTCCTGTGCTCGCTGACCCCGTGTCCTAACTCGCACCCAGTCCCGCTCACCCATCACCCCTTTGCTCGCTGCCCCATGTCCTAACTCGCACCGAGTCCCGCTCATCCATCACCCCCTGTGCCCCATGTCCTAAATCACACCGAGTCCCGCTCACCCATCACCCCCTGTGCTCACTGACCCCGTGTCCTAACTTGCACCCAGTCCCGCTCACCCATCACCCCCTGTGCCCCATGTCCTAATACACACCGAGTCCCGCTCACCCATCACCCCCTGTGCTCGCTGACCCCGTGTCCTAACTTGCACCCAGTCCCGCTCACCCATCACCCACTGTGCCCCGTGTCCTAACTCGCACCCAGTCCCGCTCACCCATCACCCGTTGTGCTCACTGCCCCATGTCCTAACTCGCACCCAGTCCCGCTCACCCATCACCCCCTGTGCTTGCTGCTCCGTGTCCGAACTTGCACCGAGTCCCACTCACCCATCACCCCCTCTGCCCAGTGTCCTAACTCACACCGAGTCCCGCTCACCCATCACCCCCTGTGCTCGCTGACCCCGTGTCCTAACTTGCACCCAGTCCCACTCACCCATCACCCCCTGTGCCCCGTGTCCTAACTCACATCCCGTCCCACTCACCCATCACCCCCTGTGCTCACTGACCCCGTGTCCTAACTCGGACCGAGTCCCGCTCACCCATCACCCTCTGTGCTCACTGCTCCGTGCCCTAACTTGCACCGAGTCCCGCTCGCCAATCACCCCCTGTGCCCCGTGTCCTAACTCGCACCGAGTCCAGCTCACCCATCACCCCCTGTGCCCAGTGTCCAAACGCGCACCCAGTCCCACTCACCCATCATCCTCTGTGCTCGCTGACCCATGTCCTAACTCGCACCGAGTCCCGCTCACCCATCGCACCCAGTCCCGCTGACCCCGTGTCCTAACTCGCACCGAGTCCCACTCACTCATCACCCCCTGTGCTCTCTGTAAACTCCTCCAGCCCCTACACCCCTCCCTATCTCTGTAACCTCCTCCAGCCCCGACACCCATCCCTATTTCTGTAAACTCCTCCAGCCCCTATACCCCTCCCTATCTCTGTAACCTCCTCCAGCCCCTACACCCCTCCCTGTCTCTGTAACCTCCTCCAGCCCCTACACCCCTCCCTATCTCTGTAAACTCCTCCAGCCCCGACACCCCTCCCTATCTCTGTAACGTCCTCCAGCCCCTACACACGTCCCTGTCTCTGTAACCTCCTCCAGTCCCTACACCCCTCCCTATCTCTGTAACCTCCTCCAGCCCCGACACCCATCCCTATTTCTGTAAACTCCTCCAGCCCCTATACCCCTCCCTATCTCTGTAACCCCCTCCAGCCCCTACACCCATCCCTATCTCTGAAACCTCCTCGAGCCCCTACACCCCTCCCTATCTCTAACCTCCTTCAGCCCCTACACTCCTCCCTATCTCTGTAAACCCCTCAAGGCCATGCAACCCAGCCTATCTCTATAACCCCCTCCAGCCTTCCCTATCTCTGTAACCTCCTCCAGCCCCTACAACCCTCCCTATTACTTCCTCCAGCCCCTACACCCCTCCCTATCTCCGTAACCTCCTACAGCCCCTATACCCCTCCCTATATCTGTAACCTCTTCCAGCCCCTACACCCCTCCCTATCTCTGTAACCTCTTCCAGCCCCTACATCCCTCCCTATCTCTGTAACCCCCTCCAGCCGCTACACCCCTCCCTATCTCTGTAACCTCCTCCAGCCCCTACACCCCTCCCTATCTCTGTAACCTCCTCCAGCCCCGCAACCCTCCGCGATCTCTGCACTCCTCTAATTCTGCCCTCCTGACCATCCCTGATTATAATCGCTCCACCATCGGTGGCCGTGCCTTCTGTTGCCTGTGCCCCAAGCTCTGGAACTCCCTCCCTAAACCTCTCCGCCTCTCTCTCCTCCTTAAAACCGACCTCTTTGGCCAAGATTTTGGTCACGTGCCGTAATAACTCCTTATGTGTGGCTGTGGCTCAGTGGGTTGCACACTCGCCTCTGAAGGTTGTGTGTTCAAGTCTCACTCCAGGAACTTGTGCACAAAGATCTAGGCTGACACTCCAATGCAGTGTTGACGGAGCACCGCACTGTCGGAGGGGCAGTACTGAGGGAGCCCCGCACTGTCGGAGGGGCAGTACTGAGGGAGTGCCGCACTGTCGGAGAGGCAGTACTGAGGGAGTGACACACTGTCGGAGGGGCAGTACTGAGGGAGTGCCGCACTGTCGGAGGGGCGGTACTGAGGGAGCCCCGCACTGTCGGAGGGGCAGTACTGACGGAGCACCGCACTGTCGGAGGGGCAGGACTGAGGGAGCGCCGCACTGTCGGAGGGGCGGTACTGAGGGAGCGCCGCACTGTCGGAGGGGCGGTACTGAGGGAGCACCGCACTGTCGGAGGGGCGGTACTGAGGGAGCCCCGCACTGTCGGAGGGGCGGTACCGAGGGAGTGCCGCACTGTCGGAGGGGCGGTACTGAGGGAGCGCCGCACTGTCGGAGGGGCAGTACCGAGGGAGCACCGCACTGTCGGAGGGGCAGTACTGAGGGAGCCCCGCACTGTCGGAGGGGCGGTACCGAGGGAGCACCGCACTGTCGGAGGGGCTGTACCGTGGGAGCGCCGCATTGTCGGAGGGGCGGTAAAGATGGAGCGCCGCACTGTCGGAGGGGCAGTACCGAGGGAGTGCCACACTGTTGGAGGGACGGTACCGAGGGAACGCCGCTCTGTCAGAGGGGTGGTACTGAGGGAGCCCCGCACTGTCGGAGGGGCGGTACTGAGGGAGCGCCGCACTGTCAGAGGCGCGGTACTGAGGGAGCGCCGCACTGTCGGAGGGGCCATCTTTTGGGATGAGACGTTAAACCGAGGCCCTCTCGGGCGGATGTAAAAATCCCATGGCACTATTTTGAAGAAGAGCAGGGGGAGTTCTCCCCGGTGTCCTGGGCCCAATATTTATCTCTCAATCAACATCACTAAAACATTATCTGTTCATTATGACAATACTGTTTGTGGGAGCTTGCTGTGCGCTAATTGGCTTGTGCGTTTCCCACATTACAAGTGAGCACACCCCAAGGGTGCTTTGTTGGCGGTAGTCGTGAAATGTTTCATATAAATCCTAGTCCCTCTTACGTGGCTTGTTGTCAAATTTAGTGTTGGTTTGAGCTCCTGTGAATCGCGCCTTGGGATGTTTTACTACGTTAATGGCGCTGTATTGCTGCAGTTGTCAGTTTTCTAACGTGAATTACGTCCACCTCCCCAATCTCTGACCTTGGACCCATTGGAGATAGGTTTCTTGGGACAGGAGCTGTGGACCAGTCTTGGGTGCCACCCCGGTTTGAGGAGTGCCTGTCCTCCATTATCATCCTCTGATTCCAGCTCCATTCTGGCGGTCTTGCACCCCCTTGAATTTGGGGAAGCTTTTGCCAAGCAACGTGAAGGAACCTTGCAGTTAATCTCCCCGCCCCCCCAGCCACTCTCCCACACACAGCGTTTGGAGCAGAAGGTCACATTAAGGCAAGCGTAGGTAGAGACACAAGCTGTGGCAGCCATTTCCTGCCTCAGACAGACGTTCATCCTGAAACTGATAAGGTTGCAAAACGCTTGGTGAACTCACACTCACACTCACACTCGGCCCAGGTTGCATCCCCAGCCCCGGGCTGAATTAGCTCAACCGCACAGTCTGAATCATTTTACCCGCTGTGTGCTGTACATGTACAGAAGCCGACATTTGGGGGGACACACAGCGTGTACAGGAGCTGTCACTGAGACACACACACAGTGTGTACAGGAGACACTCGGACACACGCAGTG
>NC_092008.1:667139-712139 GCF_044704955.1 Pristiophorus japonicus | reverse complement strand
GGCAGTGAGTGTGTGTGTATATGAGGCAGTGAGTGTGTGTGTGTATGAGGCAGTGAGTGTGTGTATGAGGCAGTGAGTGTGTGTATGAGGCAGTGAGTGTGTATATGAGTCAGTGTGTGTGTATATGAGGCAGTGAGTGTGTGTGTATATGAGGCAGTGTGTGTGTATGAGGCAGTGAGTGTGTGTGTATGAGGCAGTGAGTGTGTGTGTATATGAGGCAGTGAGTGTGTGTGTGTGTATGAGGCAGTGAGTGTGTCTATGAGGCAGTGAGTGTGTGTATGAGGCAGTGAGTATGTATATGAGGCAGTGAGTGTGTGTGTATATGAGGCAGTGAGTGTGTGTGTATATGAGGCAGTGTGTGTGTATGAGGCAGTGAGTGTGTGTGTGTGTATGAGGCAGTGAGTGTGTGTGTATATGAGGCAGTGAGTGTATATGAGGCAGTGAGTGTGTGTGTATATGAGGCAGTGAGTGTGTGTGTATGAGGCAGTGAGTGTGTGTGTATGAGGCAGTGAGTGTGTGTGTATGAGGCAGTGTGTGTGTATGAGGCAGTGAGTGAGTGTGTATATGAGGCAGTGTGTGTGTATGAGGCAGTGAGTGAGTGTGTATATGAGGCAGTGTGTGTGTATGAGGCAGTGAGTGTGTGTGTATATGAGTCAGTTTGTATGTATGAGGCAGTGAGTGTGTGTGTATATGAGGCAGTGTGTGTGTATGAGGCAGTGAGTGTGTGTGTATATGAGGCAGTGAGTGTGTGTGTATATGAGGCAGTGAGTGTGTGTGTATGAGGCAGTGAGTGTGTGTGTATGAGGCAGTGAGTGTGTGTGTATGAGGCAGTGAGTGTGTGTCTATGAGGCAGTGTGTGTGTATGAGGCAGTGAGTGTGTGTGTGTATGACTTGCTCTCTCAATCTGTGCTACTGCAGCTCTCTGTGTCTCTGCCTGTACGCAGTCTCACTGTGACCCTGTGCTGTGCTTTTATGTGTCTGGGTCTGTGTCTGCTATTGTGTGTCCTCATGTCCCGCTCTCTTATGGTTCCCTAATTGTCTACAGATTGTTAAAACCTGATAATGGAGCCATCTTGCCACCACTTCCTGATTAACCCAGTTTTACCTCCTCTTTTCAACCGTGCTGCAATCCTCCACCCTGGGACCTGGGGCCTGGGGCCTTCCCTTGCAGTCCGTGTACCCTGGGACCTCGGGACTTTTATACCCCTGGTTTGTTGCCGTGGGGACTGCAGCCAATTGACTAACGGCAGTCGACTTACCGATGACAAAGTGTGCTCGAGCATTGGGCTCGAGGCCCAGTAAGCCCTAATGTATTACTGCGGCAAGCAAGGTGTCATCTGGCTGAATTAAATCAGGAAGACGAGGGAAGCTGTAATCGATAACGGCAGTTCTCATCGCTCCCGCTGCCAATGGTGTATATTACCCGACAGTGCGGGGCTCCCTCAGTACCGCCCCTCCGACAGTGCGGCACTCCCTCAGTACCGCCCCTCCGACAGTGCGGGGCTCCCTCAGTACTGCCCCTCCGACAGTGCGGCACTCCCTCAGTACTGCCCCTCCGACAGTGCGGCACTCCCTCAGTACTGCCCCTCCGACAGTGCGGGGCTCCCTCAGTACTGCCCCTCCGACAGTACGGGGCTCCCTCAGTACCGCCCCTCCGACAGTGCGGGGCTCCCTCAGTACTGCCCCTCCGACAGTGCGGCGCTCCCTCAGTACCGCCCCTCCGACAGTGCGGGGCTCCCTCAGTACTGCCCCTCCGACAGTGCGGCGCTCCCTCAGTACCGCCCCTCCGACAGTGCGGCGCTCCCTCAGTACCGCCCCTCCGACAGTGCGGTGCTCCCTCAGTACCGCCCCTCCGACAGTGCGGCGCTCCCTCAGTACCGCCCCTCCGACAGTGCGGCGCTCCCTCAGTACCGCCCCTCCGACAGTGCGGCGCTCCCTCAGTACCGCCCCTCCGACAGTGCGGCGCTCCCTCAGTACCGCCCCTCCGACAGTGCGGCGCTCCCTCAGTACCGCCCCTCCGACAGTGCGGGGCTCCCTCAGTGCTGCACTGGGAGTGATAGCCTAGATTTTTGTGCTCAATTCCTTGGAGTGGGACTTGAACTCTTAACCTTCTGATTCAGAGGCGAGTGTGCGTTGCCCTTTAAGAGTTAGCGCCCATTGGGGGCTGGGAGGCGGGGGACGCGCGAGGGGATATTGGTAACGGAGGACCAAACACTGAATTTTGAGGAACTCTTTAACATTACAACACCGATTAGATGTCACAGCCTCTCGTAAACCTCTTTTTCTGAGTCCAAATCTGCAGCTGCCCCGTGTCCTAACTCGAACCGAGTCCCGCTCACCCTTCACCCCCTGTGCTCACTGACCCCGTGTCCTAACTCACACCGAGTCCCGCTCACCCTTCACCCCCTGTGCTCACTGACCCCGTGTCCTAACTCACACCCAGTCCCGCTCACCCATCACCCCCTGTGCTCACTGACCCCGTGTCCTAACTCGCACCGAGTCCCGCTCACCCATCACCCCCTGTGCTCGCTGCCCCCGTGTCCTAACTCGCACCCAGTCCCGCTCACCCATCACCCCCTGTGCTCACTGACCCGTGTTCCAACTCACACCCAGTCCCACTCACCCATCACCCCCTGTGCTCACTGACCCCGTGTCCTAACTCGCACCCAGTCCCACTCACCCCTCACCCCCTGTGCTCACTGACCCGTGTTCTAACTCACACCCAGTCCCACTCACCCATCACCCCCTGTGCTCACTGACCCCGTGTCCTAACTCGCACCCAGTCCCACTCACCCCTCACCCACTGTGCTCACTGACCCCGTGTCCTAACTCACACCCAGTCCCGCTCACCCATCAGCCCCTGTGCTCACTGACCCCGTGTCCTAACTCGCACCCAGTCCCACTCACCCATTACCCCCTGTGCTCACTGACCCCGTGTCCTAACTCGCACCCAGTCCCATTCACCCATCACCCCCTGTGCTCGCTGACCCGTGTCCTAACTCGCACCCAGTCCTGCTCACCCATCACCCGCTGTGCTCGCTGACCCCGTGTCCTAACTCGCACCCAGTCCCGCTCACCCATCACCCCCTGTGCTCACTGACCCCGTGTCCTAACTCGCACCCAGTCCCGCTCACCCATCACCCCCTGTGCTCACTGACCCCGTGTCCTAACTCGCACCCAGTCCCACTCACCCATCACCCCCTGTGCTCACTGACCCCGTGTCCTAACTCGCACCCAGTCCCACTCACCCATCACCCACTGTGCTCACTGACCCCGTGTCCTAACTCACACCCAGTCCCGCTCACCCATCACCCCCTATGCTCCCGGTTAAGCAATGCCTCGATTTTCAAATTCTCATCCTTGTTTACAAATCTCTCCATGGCCCTCGCCCCTCCCCATCTCTGTAACCCCCTCCAGCCCCTACACCCCTCCCTATCTCTGTAACCTCCTCCAGCCCCTACACCCCTCCCTATCTCTGTAACCCCCTCCAGCCCCTACACCACTCCCTATCTCTGTAATCTCCAGCCCCACTACCCCCCGAGATGTCTGCGCCCCTCTAATTCTGCCCTCCTGACCATCCCTGATTATAATCGCTCCACCATCGGTGGCCGTGCCTTCTGTTCCCTGGGCCCCAAGCTCTGGAACTCCCTCCCTAAACCTCTCCGACTCTTCAAGACGCTCCTCAACACCGACCTGTTTCACCAAGTGTTTGGTCACCTGCCCTAAATTCTACTTCTGTGGCTTGGTGTCAAACTTATAAATGTTACAATACTCCTGTGAAGTGCCTTAGTATGTTTCTAAGGCATGTGAATATGCTCACAGTTTGGTGGAGCTGCTGAGTTGCGATTGGCTTAGCCAGCCACGTGATGTTCACAAGACTCAATAAAACCCCAGCCAGTTGGATTTGGGGGGGGATCCACGATGGGGCAGGTGGTTATGAGCCTGTGGATGAATTGGTAATGTCATCATCCTCATGGGCAGTCGCTCGGAATCGAGGAAGACTTGCTTCCACTCCTAAGTGAGTTCTTTGGTGGCTGAACAGTCCAATACGGGAGCCACAGTCCCTGTCACAGGTGGGACAGACAGTGGTTGAGGGAAGGGGAGGGTGGGACTGGTTTGCCGCACGCTCCTTCCGCTGCCTGCGCTTGGTTTCTGCACGCTCTCGGCGACGAGACTCGAGGTGCTCAGCGCCCTCCCGGATGCACTCCCTCCACTCAGGGCGGACTGGTCTTTGGGCCCAGGGACTCCCAGGTGTCGGTGGGGATGTTGCACTTTATCAGGGAGGGCTTTGAGGGTGGTCCCTTGTAACGTTTCCTCTGCCCACCTTTGGCCCGTTTGCCGTGAAGGAGTTCCGAGTAGAGCGCTTGCTTTGGGGAGTCTCGTGTCTGGGGGACATGCGGACAATGTGGCCCTGCCCAGCGGAGCTGGTCGAGTGTGGTCAGTGCTTCGATGCTGGGGATGTTGGCCTGATGTTGGCTGGGGCGACATCACATGACTGGCAAGGCCACTCCCAGCTCCACAACTATTTTAGTTGCACCTGTAAATCAAATTTAAATCAAGTGCGCCCCGATTAAAGAGGGGGCAGCAAAACTGACACATTAAACAAATTAACTTTTAGACGCTAACGGTTCAAATTAAAATTCTGTTCCCGGGGGTGATGGCGCACTCCAGTCCCTCCGGCGCCCACCTCTGGCGGAAGGCCGCGAGCGTACCGGTGGACACCGCGTGCTCCGTCTCCAGGGACACCCTGGCTCGGATGTAACCGCGGAAGAGAGGCAGGCAGTCGGGCTAAACGACCCCCTCGACCGCCCGCTGCCAGGACCGGCTGATGGCCCCCTTGGCCAGGCCCAGGAGCAGTCCTACGAGGAGGCTCTCGGAGCTGCCCGCTCCCCTCCGCACAGGGTGCCCAAAGATCAGGAGCGTGGGACTGAAGTGCAGCCAGAAATTCAGGAGCCCCTTCAAATAATGGAAGAGGGGCTGCAACCTCACACACTGAACATGCACGTGGAACACGGACACCTCCACACTCAACAGCTCTACAAACCTGTGAGCATATTCACAGGGGCATGCGTTACAGTAGTGATGTTACAGCCAAGTCGCTGGAGAAATACCACCAACGCTGTCTCCGCAAGATCCTGCAAATCCCCCGGGAGGACAGACGCACCAACGTTAGCGTCCTCGACCAGGCCCAACATCCCCAGCATCGAAGCACTGACCACACTCGACCAGCTCCGCTGGGCAGGGCCACATTGTCCGCATGTCCCCCCGACACGAGACTCCCCAAAGCCAAGCGCTCTACTCGGAACTCCTTCACGGGCAAGCGAGCCAAAGGTGGGCAGAGGAAACGTTACAAGGGACCACCCTCAAAGCCTCCCTGATAAAGTGCAACATCCCCCACCGACACCTGGGAGTCCCTGGGCCCAAAGACCAGTCCGCCCCTAAGTGGAGGGAGTGCATCCGGGAGGGCGCTGAGCACCTCGAGTCTCGTCGCCGAGAGCGTGCAGAAACCAAGCGCAGGCAGCGGAAGGAGCGTGCGGCAAACCAGTCCCACCCTCCCCTTCCCTCAACCACTGTCTGTCCCACCTGTGACAGGGACTGTGGCTCCCGTATTGGACTGTTCAGTCACCTAAGGACCCATTGTTAGAGTGGAAGCAAGTTCCGAGGGACTGTCTATGATGATGACACGTGTTACAGTAGTTACATTACAACTAAGTTAAAGGCGCTATATAAATGCAAGTTGTTGCACTAACTTATTGGGTGACCCGTATTCCGGCAGAGATCCGTGGCCAGCTCGTGGACCAGCTCAAGTGCCTGGACACACAGGTGGAATACCGTAGCCAGTGCCTGCAGGATCTGTCTGAGTTCTTCCGCAGGAAGGCGGAGGTGGAGCTGGAGTATTCCCGCGGGCTGGAGAAGCTCGCCGAGCGTTACTCCTCCAAGATTCGTAACGTCAAGGACCACCAGGGATTCAGGTGAGCGGAGCGAAGCCCCCCACCGACACCATCCCCATCAAACACTCCCAGGGCAGGTACATGGGGTTAGATACAGAGTAAAGCTCCCTCTACACTGTCCCATCAAACACTCCCAGGGCAGGTACAGGGGGTTAGATACAGAGTAAAGCTCCCTCTACACTGTCCCATCAAACACTCCCAGGGCAGGTACAGGGGGTTAGATACAGAGTAAAGCTCCCTCTACACTGTCCCATCAAACACTCCCAGGGCAGGTACAGGGGGTTAGATACAGAGTAAAGCTCCCTCTACACTGTCCCCATCAAACACTCCCAGGGCAGGTACAGCACGGGGTTAGATACAGAGTAAAGCTCCCTCTACACTGTCCCATCAAACACTCCCAGGGCAGGTACACGGGGTTAGGTACAGAGTAAAGCTCCCTCTACACTGTCCCATCAAACACTCCCAGGGTAGGTACAGGGGGTTAGATACAGAGTAAAGCTCCCTCTACACTGTCCCATCAAACACTCCCAGGGCAGGTACAGGGGTTTACATACAGAGTAAAGCTCCCTTTACACTGTCCCATCAAACACTCCCAGGGCAGGTACAGGGGGTTAGATACAGAGTAAAGCTCCCTCGACACTGTCCCATCAAACACTCCCAGGGCAGGTACAGGGGGTCAGATACAGAGTAAAGCTCTCTCTACACTGTCCCATCAAACACTCCCAGGGCAGGTACAGGGGGTTAGATACAGAGTAAAGCTCCCTCTACACTGTCCCATCAAACACTCCCAGGGCAGGTACAGGGAGTTAGATACAGAGTAAAGCTCCCTCTACATTGTCCCATCAAACACTCCCAGGGCAGGTACAGGGGGTTAGATACAGAGTAAAGCTCCCTCTACACTGTCCCATCAAACACTCCCAGGGCAGGTACAAGGGGTTAGATACAGAGTAAAGCTCCCTCCACACTGTCCCATCAAACACTCACAGGGCAGGTACAGGGGGTTAGATACAGAGTAAAGCTCCCTCTACACTGTCCCATCAAACACTCCCAGGGCAGGTACAGCACGGGGTTAGATACAGAGTAAAGCTCCCTCTACACTGTCCCATCAAACACTCCCAGGTCAGGTACAGCATGGGGTTAGATACAGAGTAAAGCTCCCTCTACACTGTCCCATCAAACACTCCCAGGGCAGGTACAGGGGGTTAGATACAGAGTAAAGCTCCCTCTACACTGTCCCATCAAACACTCCCAGGGCAGGTACAGGGGGTTAGATACAGAGTAAAGCTCCCACTACACTGTCCCCATCAAACACTCCCAGGGCAGGTACAGGGGGTTAGATGCAGAGTAAAGCTCCCTCTACACTGTCCCATCAAACACTCCGAGGGCAGGTACAGGGGGTTAGATACAGAGTAAAGCTCCCTCTACACTGTCCCATCAAACACTCCCAGGGCAGGTACAACACGGGGTTAGATACAGAGTAAAGCTCCCTCTACACTGTCCCATCAAACACTCCCAGGGCAGGTACAGGGGGTTAGATACAGAGTAAAGCTCTCTCTGCACTGTCCCATCAAACACTCCCAGGGCAGGTACTGCACGGGGTTAGATACAGAGTAAAGCTCCCTCTACACTGTCCCATCACACACTCCCAGGGCAGGTACAAGGGATTAGATACAGAGTAAAGCTCCCTCTACACTGTCCATCAAACACTCCCAGGGCAGGTACAGCACGGGGTTAGATACAGAGTAAAGCTCCCTCTACACTGTCCCATCAAACACTCCCAGGGCAGGTACAACACGGGGTTAGATACAGAGTAAAGCTCCCTCTACACTGTCCCATCAAACACTCCCAGGGCAGGTACAGCACGGGGTTAGACACAGAGTAAAGCTCCCTCTACATTGTCCCCATCAAACACTCCCAGGGCAGGTACAGCACGGGGTTAGACACAGAGTAAAGCTCCCTCTACACTGTCCCATCAAACACTCCCAGGGCAGGTACAGGGGGTTAGACACAGAGTAATGCTCCCTCTACACTGTCCCATCAAACACTCCCAGGGCAGGTACAGCACGGGGTTAGATACAGAGTAATGCTCCCTCTACACTGTCCCATCAAACACTCCCAGGGCAGGTACAGCACGGGTTCGATAGGGAACCAGAACACTGGCGTAAATTATATCGATCATCAGTGTATTGACTTTGTTAAAAGCTATGAGTGATGTATGCGAGTCTATGGAGAGCACTTTATTAAATTAAATCTCATTGATTTTCTGTGCAGACTAAGGACTGAGCGCTGACTCTGTAAAACTTTCAGATTAATTTCAGAAATAATATATTGCATGATTCGTATTTCCTCTTTGAAACTACAAGCACTGATACAAATAGTTATTGATTGTTAATCCAGTCCTTTTACTAGCACATTCCTCCCCCTCCTGAGCGCACTGACTCTCACTGGGGTATGTATTCAGCACAAACTGACCCTCACTGGGGTACGGGTCCCACACACACTGACTCTCACTGGGGTACAGTCCCACACACACTGACTCTCACTGGGGTACAGTCCCACACACACTGACTCTCACTGGGGTACGGGTCCCACACACACTGACTCTCACTGGGGTACAGTCCCACACACACTGACTCTCACTGGGGTACAGGTCCCACACACACTGACTCTCACTGGGGTACAGTCCCACACACACTGACACTCACTGGGGTACGGGTCCCACACACACTGACTCTCACTGGGGTACAGTCCCACACACACTGACTCTCACTGGGGTACAGGTCCCACACACACTGACTCTCACTGGGGTACAGTCCCACACACACTGACTCTCACTGGGGTACAGGTCCCACACACACTGACTCTCACTGGGGTACGGGTCCCACACACACTGACTCTCACTGGGGTACAGGTCCCACACACACTGACTCTCACTGGGGTACAGTCCCACACACACTGACTCTCACTGGGGTACAGGTCCCACACACACTGACTCTCACTGGGGTACAGTCCCACACACACTGACTCTCACTGGGGTACAGTCCCACACACACTGACTCTCACTGGGGTACAGTCCCACACACACTGACTCTCACTGGGGTACGGGTCCCACACACACTGACTCTCACTGGGGTACGGTCCCAACACACTGACTATCACTGGGGTACGGGTCCCACACACACTGACTCTCACTGAGGTACAGTCCCACACACACTGACTCTCACTGGGGTACAGTCCCACACACACTGACTCTCACTGGGGTACGGGTCCCACACACACTGACTCTCACTGGGGTACAGTCCCACACACACTGACTCTCACTGGGGTACAGTCCCACACACACTGACTCTCACTGGGGTACGGGTCCCACACACACTGACTCTCACTGGGGTACGGGTCCCACACACACTGACTCTCACTTGGGTACGGGTCCCACACACACTGACTCTCAATGGGGTACGGGTCCCACACACACTGACTCTCACTGGGGTACAGTCCCACACACACTGACTCTCACTGGGGTACGGGTCCCACACACACTGACTCTCACTGGGGTACAGTCCCACACACACTGACTCTCACTGGGGTACAGTCCCACACACACTGACTCTCACTGGGGTACAGTCCCACACACACTGACTCTCACTGGGGTATGGGTCCCACACATACTGACTCTCACTGGGGTACAGTCCCACACACACTGACTCTCACTGGGGTATGGGTCCCACACACACTGACTCTCACTGGGGTACAGTCCCACACACACTGACTCTCACTGGGGTACAGGTCCCACACACACCGACTCTCACTGGGGTACGGGTCCCACACACACTGACACTCAATGGGGTACGGGTCCCACACACACTGACTCTCACTGGGGTACAGTCCCACACACACTGACTCTCACTGGGGTACAGTCCCACACACACTGACTCTCACTGGGGTACAGTCCCACACACACTGACTCTCACTGGGGTACAGTCCCACACACACTGACTCTCACTGGGGTACGGGTCCCACACACACTGACTCTCACTGGGGTACAGTCCCACACACACTGACTCTCACTGGGGTACAGTCCCACACACACTGACTCTCACTGGGGTACAGTCCCACACACACTGACTCTCACTGGGGTACGGTCCCACACACACTGACTCTCACTGGGGTACAGTCCCACACACACTGACTCTCACTGGGGTACAGTCCCACACACACTGACACTCACTGGGGTATGGGTCCCACACACACTGACTCTCACTGGGGTACAGTCCCACACACACTGACACTCACTGGGGTACGGGTCCCACACACACTGACTCTCACTGGGGTACAGTCCCACACACACTGACACTCACTGGGGTACGGGTCCCACACACACTGACTCTCACTGGGGTACAGTCCCACACACACTGACACTCACTGGGGTACAGTCCCACACACACTGACTCTCACTGGGGTACAGTCCCACACACACTGACTCTCACTGGGGTACAGGTCCCACACACACTGACTCTCACTGGGGTACAGTCCCACACACACTGACTCTCACTGGGGTACAGTCCCACACACACTGACTCTCACTGGGGTACAGTCCCACACACACTGACTCTCACTGGGGTACAGTCCCACACACACTGACTCTCACTGGGGTACAGTCCCACACACACTGACTCTCACTGGGGTACAGTCCCACACACACTGACTCTCACTGGGGTACAGGTCCCACACACACTGACTCTCACTGGGGTACAGTCCCACACACACTGACTCTCACTGGGGTACAGTCCCACACACACTGACTCTCACTGGGGTACGGGTCCCAGGGTGTCTTCCCCCACGTTCTTGACGTGACTCCTCTCGCCCAGAGTCGCGGTGGAGATGCCTGCCGTGTTCCCGCGGGATTGATCGGAGTGCCTCTCCCTTGCAGGAAGGACCAGAACCTCCTGTCTCCGGTGAACTGCTGGTACCTGATCCTGAACCAGACCCGGCGTGAGAGCAAGGACCATGGCGCGCTGAGCGAGGTTTACCTCAACAACACCGTCCTCCGGCTCACCCACATCTGCGAGGATGTGGCGCGGATCTCCAAGAAGGTACGGCCGCCGTCGGACGCTGGCGGGCGGGCGCGCTTCCAGCTGCTGCCGCTCCTCGGGGAACCTGGTGGGCTGGCACTGCGCTGTCATACCTCAGGCACGGGATCGCTCCAGCCCCGGCCAAAGATAACGGAGCCTCGGCCTCTGCTGGGGGTTGTAGTGGGTCAGGGCCTAATGGCAGCATGGCCGGCCCAGCGATAGTCGCAATGGGCCATCCTGCCCAGCGATGGTTGTTCCCGCCTAGCAACAGTGCCTGGCAATGGCCCCTCCCACTGGGCGATGACCCCGGCCCGTGACCCCTGTCACCAGCGCATGACCCCTAGCACCGGCCAGTAACTCTTGGCCCGTGACCCCTGTATCTGGCCAATGACAACTGTCACTGTCCTGTGACCCCTGGCCTCAGCCCATGACCCCTCACACTGAGAGATGACCCCCAGCCCGTGACCCCTGGCACCGGCCTATGACCCCTCACAATGGCCTTTGACCCCTCGCACTGGGACATGACCCCTTGGCACCGGCCCGTGACCCCTTGGCACCGGCCCATGACCCCTTGGCACCGGCCACTGACCCCGGGACAGTTCAGCAGGATTGAACCCCTCCAGCTGCCCAGCTACATCCACGTGTGACATTGATCCCCCTCAACCAACCTCCCTCATAAACAGATGACCTCCCACCCCGCCCCCCCCCCCCGCCCCAGCCCAGATGGCACATTTATCGCAGTGGCCGTTTGTGGGAGCTTGCTGTGCGCAAAACTGGGGGCAGCGTTACCCGCATTCCTGCAGGAAGTTCGGCGGCCGCGAAGGCGCTTGGTGGGAGGTGTCCCGAGGTGGCGAAAGGGGGCCGCAGAGCCGCCGGTCAGTCTCTCGTTGACCGAAGCGCACCAGGTAACAGCCGGTGATTCCGTCCACAGAGCAAGGAGCTCGGGGTTCAGATACAGGATGAGCTACTGAAGGTGACCGGCGAGCTACAGACCGTGAGTATCGCTCATCCCGCCTTCGCTCATGGAGCTTGGCGCAAATCGAACACCCACTCGCTGATAGCCCGTTAACCCATGGCCGAAAATTGGGATGCGTTCGGTCGGGGGGGGGGCAGGGCATGGGGGAGGGGGCGGTGTGAGACAGGGTGGCGAGGGCGAGACAGGAGACCGATTTCACAGCCCCGCCCCCGGTACCGTTTATTACGTATGCACATGAGCAATAGGAGCAGGAGTCGGCCATTCGGCCCCTCGAGCCCGCTCCGCCATTCAATAAGATCGCGGCTGATCCGATCTTGGGCTCAGCTCCACTTCCCCGCCCGCCCCTTCACTCCCTTATCGCTCAAAAATCTGTCTATCTCCACCTTAAATATATTCAGTGACCCAGCCCCCACAGCTCTCTGGGGCAGAGAATTCCACAGATTCACCGGAAGAAATTCCTCCTCATCTCCGTCCTAAATGGGCGACCCCCTTATTCTGAGACTATGTGCCCCCCTAGTTCTAGATTCCCCCACGAGGGGGAAACATCCTCTCTGCATCTACCCTGTCCAGCCCCCCTCAGAATCTGATACGTTTCAATAAGATTGCCTCTCATTCTTCTAAACTCCAATGGGTACAGGCCCAACCTGCTCAACTTTCCTCATAAGGCAACCCCCTCATCCCCGGAATCAACCGTGTGAACCTTCTCTGAACTGCCTCCAATGCAAGTATATCCCTCCTTAAATACGGCGACCAGAACTGCACGCAGTACTCCAGGTGTGGCCTCACCAATGCCCTGTACAGTTGTAGCAGGACCTCCCTGCTTTTATACTCCATCCCCCTTGCAATAAAGGCCACAACATTCCATTTGCCTTCCTGATCACTTGCTGTACCTACAGGCTAAACTTCTTGTGGCTTAGAGGGGAGTGCAGTGAAGGTTCTCTGGACTGATTCCTGGGACCAGCCATGATCATATTGAATGGCGGTGCAGGCTCGAAGGGCCGAATGGCCTGCTCCTGCAACCAATTGTCTATGTTTCGATGAGAGGGTTGTTCTCTGAGGAGAGAGTGAGTAGATACTGTCTTGTATTGATATAGCGCCTTTAATGTAGTACAACCCCCCGAGGCACTTCACAGAAGCGTGTTAAGACAAAAGATTTGACACCGAGCCACATAAGGAGAGATGAGGGACAAACGACAGGAGGATTGGGTGGGGACTGGCGGGAGGGGAGAGAGGGGGAGGGAGGAAACGTCGCTGTTGACACGGACACCTAACACTCTGCCCTTGTGGTTTCTGTTTGCGCTGCGATCCCCGCTCACCCGCGACCAGGCCATGAAGACCTATCACTCGTACCACATGGAGAGCGTCGCCGCCGAGACCAAGCTCAAGGAGGTGGAGCGGCTGGAGGAAAAACAGCGGGGGAAATCGGCAGAGCAAGGGGCCGGTCAGTCCAGCGGGGACAACAAGGCCCAGAGACGCAGTTCCCTGCGCAAGATCGAGAAAATGAAGGAGAAGGTACGGCCATGGGGTTAGATACAGAGTAAAGCTCCCTCTACACTGTCCCATCAAACACTCCCAGGGCAGGTACAGGGGGTTAGATACAGAGTAAAGCTCCCTCTACACTGTCCCATCAAACACTCCCAGGGCAGGTACAGGGGGTTAGATACAGAGTAAAGCTCCTCTACACTGTCCCCATCAAACACTCCCAGGGCAGGTACAGGGGGTTAGATACAGAGTAAAGCTCCCTCTACACTGTCCCATCAAACACTCCCAGGGCAGGCACAGGGGGTTAGATACAGAGTAAAGCTCCCTCTACACTGTCCCCATCAAAAACTCCCAGGGCAGGTATAGGGGGTTAGATACAGAGTAAAGCTCCCTCTACACTGTCCCCATCAAACACTCCCAGGGCAGGTACAGGGGGTTAGATACAGAGTAAAGCTCCCTCTACACTGTCCCATCAAACACTCCCAGGGCAGGTACAGGGGGTTAGATACAGAGTAAAGCTCCCCCTACACTGTCCCATCAAACACTCCCAGGGCAGGTACAGCACGGGGTTAGATACAGAGTAAAGCTCCCTCTACACTGCCCCATCAAACACTCCCAGGGCAGGTACAGGGGGTTAGATACAGAGTAAAGCTCCCTCTACACTGTCGCATCAAACACTCCCAGGGCAGGTACAGGGGGTTAGATACAGAGTAAAGCTCCCTCTATACTGTCCCATCAAACACTCCCAGGGCAGGTACAGGGGGTTAGATACAGAGTAAAGCTCCCTCTACACTGTCCCATCAAACACTCCCAGGGCAGGTACAGGGGGTTAGATACAGAGTAAAGCTCCCTCTACACTGTCCCATCAAACACTCCCAGGGCAGGTACAGGGGGTTAGATACAGAGTAAAGCTCCCTCGGGAGGGGGAGTGGGAGGGGGTGGGAGAGCGGGGTACGGTGAGCGACGGAGAGGGTTAGGGCGCGTCCCTGTACCGCGCCCCCGGGGATTCCCACCCTGTGACCCGTGCTGTTTCTCTCCTCCAGCGGCTGGAGCGGTACCTGGAGAACCAGCAGAAGTGCACGAAGGCCCGCAACGACTATCTGCTCAACCTGTCGGTGGCCAATGCGACTGTCAGCACCTACTTCATCCACAACGTCTCGCAGCTCATCGATGTATGTGGCAATCGCTCTGTATCCGCGGGATGGGGAGGGGAAGACAGGAACAGGAGGGGGCCGTTCAGCCCCTCGAGCCTGTTACATTAGGGACAGGAGGAGGCCGTTCAGCCCCTCGAGCCTGTTACATTAGGGACAGGAGGAGGCCGTTCAGCCCCTCGAGCCTGTTACATTAGGAACAGGAGGAGGCCGTTCAGCCCCTCGAGCCTGTTACATTAGGGACAGGAGGAGGCCGTTCAGCCCCTGGAGCCTGTTACATTAGGAACAGGAGGAGGCCGTTCAGCCCCTCGAGCCTGTTACATTAGGGACAGGAGGGGGCCGTTCAGCCCCTCGAGCCTGTTACATTAGGGACAGGAGGAGGCCGTTCAGCCCCTCGAGCCTGTTCCGCCATTGAATGAGATGACGGCTAGTAAATCTCCCCCTAAATTTGTCTGCTCCAAGGAGAACAAGCCCAGCTTCTCCAGTCTCTCCACATATGTGCTGTGGGGTGTGGAAATATCGAGGCCCTGGCAGCCCAAGTCAGCAAACGCTGACAGGAAGTGGTTGGGGAGGATGTGGCTGCTGTCTGACTAATAGCAGGCAGCTCCTGCTTTATGGCTGCCTGCAGAGCAAGCATAAAATTATCTCTACTTGGGCCTGTTAATAATAAACATGCATCTCTCCAGCTCCTTTCACCACCTCCGGACGTCCCAAAGTGCTTCACAGCTGATGAAGGCCATTTTTGAAGTGTGTGCGCTCACTGTTGTAATGTGGGAAACGTCAATTTGTGCACAGCAAGCTCCCACACACAGCGATGTGATAATGACCCAGATCGTCTGTTTTAGTGATGTTGGTCGAGGGATAAATATTGGCCCCAGGACACCGGGGAGAACTCCCCCTGCTCTTCTTCCAATAGTGGCCCCGGGATCTTTTACATCCACCCGAGAGGGCAGACGGGGCCTCGGTTTAATGTCTCATCCGAAATACAGCCCCTCCGACAGTGCGGGGCTCCCTCAGTACCGCCCCTCCGACAGTGCGGCGCTCCCTCAGTACCTCCCCTCCGACAGTGCGGCGCTCCCTCAGTACCGCCCCTCCGACAGTGCGGCGCTCCCTCAGTACCGCCCCTCCGACAGTGCGGCCCTCCCTCAGTACTGCCCCTCCGACAGCGCGGCACTCCCTCAGTACCGTCCCTCCGACAGTGCGGGGCTCCTTCAGTACTGCCCCTTCGACAGTGCGGCACTCCCTCAGTACTGCCCCTCCGACAGTGCAACACTCCCTCAGTACTGCCCCTCCGACAGCGCGGCACTCCCTCAGTACCGCCCCTCCGACAGTGCGGCGCTCCCTCAGTACTGCCCCTCCGACAGCGCGGCACTCCCTCAGTACCGCCCCTCCGACAGTGCGGCACTCCCTCAGTACTGCCCCTCCGACAGCGCGGCACTCCCTCAGTACCGTCCCTCCGACAGTGCGGCGCACCCTCAGTACCGCCCCTCCGACAGTGCGGCACTCCCACAGTACCGTCCCTCCGACAGTGCGGCGCTCCCTCAGTACCGTCCCTCCGACAGTGCGGCGCTCCCTCAGTACCGCCCCTCCGACAATGCGGGGCTCCCTCAGTACTGCCCCTCCGACAGTGCGGCGCTCCTCAGTACTGCCCCTCCGACAGTGCGGTACTCCCTCAGTACTGCTCCTCCGACAGTGCGGCGCTCCCTCAGTACTGCCCCTCCGACAGTGCGGCGCTCCCTCAGTACTGCCCCTCCGACAGTGCGGCGCTCCCTCAGTACCGCGCCTCCGACAGTGCGGCGCTCCCTCAGTACTGCCCCTCCGACAGTGCGGCACTCCCTCAGTACTGCCCCTCCGACAGTGCGGCACTCCCTCAGTACTGCCCCTCCGACAGTGCGGCGCTCCCTCAGTACTGCCCCTCCGACAGTGCGGCACTCCCTCAGTACTGCCCCTCCGACAGTGCGGCACTCCCTCAGTACTGCCCCTCCGACAGTGCGGCACTCCCTCAGTACTGCACTGGAGTTTGAGACTAGATCGTCTGTTTTTTGTTGATGGGGGGCTTCTATTAACATCAGTGCCCCCGGGGTTTGGGAAAGACTTCAACTGGAATGTGTGTCTGTGGTTGTTGGGCTCACGAGGGCTGTACAGGAGCCGACACTGAGACACACACACTGCTCATATAATAACAACTTGTATTTATATAGCGCCTTTAACGTAGTGAACCGTCCCAAGGCGCTTCACAGGAGTGTTATAAGATTTAAAAATTTGACACCAAGCCGCATAACTAGAAATTAGCGCAGGCGACCAAAAGCTGGGTCACTTCGGTCGGTTTTAAGGAGCATCCTGAAGGAGGAGAGAGAGGCGGAGAGGTTGAGGGAGGGAGTTCCAGAGCTTGGGGCCCAGGCAACAGAAGGCACGGCCACCGATGGTGGAGCGATTATAATCAGAGATGGTCAGGAGGGCAGAATTAGAGGAGTGCAGAGATCTCGGGGGTGGCGGGGGGGGGGGGGGTTACAGAGATAGGGAGGGCTGTAGGGGCTGGAGTAGGTTACAGAGATAGGGAGTGGGTGAGGAGGCCACGGAGGGATTTGTAAACAAGGATGAGAATTTTGAAATCAAGGCGTTGTTTAACCAGTAGCCAATGTAGGTGGGTGAGTGGGACTGGGTGTGAGTTAGGACACGGGGCAGTGAGCACAGGGGGTGATGGGTGAGTGGGACTGGGTGTGAGTTAGGACACGGGGTCAGTGAGCACAGGGGGTGATGGGTGAGTGGGACTGGGTGCGAGTTAGGACACGGGGTCAGTGAGCACAGGGGGCGATGGGTGAGTGGGACTGGGTGTGAGTTAGGACACGGGTCAGTGAGCACAGGGGGTGATGGGTGAGTGGGACTGGGTGTGAGTTAGGACACGGGTCAGTGAGCACAGGGGGTGATGGGTGAGTGGGACTGGGTGTGAGTTAGGACACGGGGTCAGTGAGCACAGGGGGTGATGGGTGAGTGGGACTGGGTGTGAGTTAGGACACGGGTCAGTGAGCACAGTGGGTGATGGGTGAGCGGGACTGGGTGTGAGTTAGGACACGGGGCAGTGAGCACAGGGGGTGATGGGTGAGCAGGACTGGGTGTGAGTTAGGACACGGGGCAGTGAGCACAGCGGGTGATGGGTGAGTGGGACTGGGTGCGAGTTAGGACACGGAGTCAGTGAGCACAGGGGGTGATGGGTGAGTGGGACTGGGTGCGAGTTAGGACACGGGGTCAGTGAGCACAGGGGGTGATGGGTGAGCGGGACTGGGTGCGAGTTAGGACACGGGGTCAGTGAGCACAGGGGGTGATGGGTGAGCGGGACTGGGTGTGAGTTAGGACACGGGACAGTGAGCACAGGGGGTGATGGGTGAGTGGGACTGGGTGCGAGTTAGGACACAGGGTCAGTGAGCACAGGGGGTGATGGGTGAGCGGGACTGGGTGTGAGTTAGGACACGGGACAGTGAGCACAGGGGGTGATGGGTGAGTGGGACTCGGTGCGAGTTAGGACACGGGGGCAGCCGAGTTTTGGATCGCCTCTAGTTTATGTCGGGTAGAATGTGGGAGGCCAGCCAGGAGTGCGTTGGAATAGTCAAGTCTGGAGATAACAAAGCAGGGAAGTCCTGCTACAACTACTATTCTTCTTGGGTGGTCCCTCCTAACGAGGATGACTTGCTTCCACACCAAAAAGGGATGAGTTCACGGGTGTTTCAATGAAAGACCTAATATTCCCGGTCCTGAACTGCATCCTGAAGGGTGGAAGGTTCCTGTGGGTGGATTGTTTTAACGTGGGGTGACCGTTGCACACCAGCCACCACACGGGGCTCGACAGAGCGAGGTCTGGGTCCAGGGGCAAGGGTTAACCAGGACGACTGGAGACCAGCTCTGCTGCACGGACCCAGTGCACACAACATATCGCACACAGTGTGTGGGCAGTGCCCCGTGCTGCCCCTGGGCCCCGAACTGTACAGAGTATTGGTGAGACCACACCTGGAGTACTGTGTGCGGGAGTACGTTGGAATAGTCAAGTCCAGAGGTAACAAAGGGCACGGATGAGCCGAGGCCATCATCATCATCATCGACAGTCCCTCGGAACCGAGGAAGACTTGCTTCCACTCTTAGAGTGAGTCCTTAGGTGGCTGAACAGTCCAATACGGGAGCCACAGTCCCTGTCACAGGTGGGACAGACAGTGGTTGAGGGAAGGGGAGGGTGGGACTGGTTTGCCGCACGCTCCTTCCGCTGCCTGCGCTTGGTTTCTGCACGCTCTCGGCGACGAGACTCGAGGTGCACAGCGCCCTCCCGGATGCACTTCCTCCACTGAGGGCGGACTGGTCTCTGGGCCCAGGGACTCCCAGGTGCCGGTGGGGATGTTGCACTTTATCAGGGAGGCTTTGAGGGTGGTCCCTGTAACGTTTCCTCTGCCCACCTGGGGCTCGCTTGCCGTGAAGGAGTTCCCGAGTAGAGCGCTCGCTTTGGGAGTCTCGTGTCTGGGGGACATGCGGACAATGTGGCCCTGCCCAGCGGAGCTGGTCGAGTGTGGTCAGTGCTTCGATGCTGGGGATGTTGGGCTAACGTTGGTGCGTCTGTCCTCCCGGGGGATTTGCAGGATCTTGCGGAGACAGCGTTGGTGGTATTTCTCCAGCGACTTGAGGTGTCTACTGTACACGGTCCGTGTCTCTGAGCCATACAGGAGAGCGGGTATCACTACAGCCCTGTAGACCATGAGCTGGGGGTGAGGTACCTACTGTACACGGTCCATGTCTCTGAGCCATACAGGAGGGCGGGTATTATTACAGCCCTGTGAGTAGTGCAGCGTTGGAATAGTCAAGTCCAGAGGTAACACAGGCACGGATGAGGGCTTCAGCAGCGGATGAGCAGAGGTGGGGGGAGGGGTGGAGGCGGGCGATGTTACGGAGGCGGGAGAAAGGGGCGGGGGGAGCGGGAGACGTTACGGAGGCGGGAGACGTTACGGAGGCGGGGGAAACGGACGGTTTCGGTGCAGTCGCGGACAGGGCACGTTGTGCGGCCGCGCTAACTCCTGCTTCTCTCGTCCCTGGCAGTGCTGGGACCTGGGCTTCCACTCCTCCCTGAGCCGGACACTGCGCACGTACCTGACAGCGGAGGGCCGAGCCGAGAGCTCCCGCCGCGACGGCCTGAACCTCATCGAGGCCGCCATCGACGAACTGGACCCGCAGAGCGACAAGACCAAAATCATGGACATCAACTACAGCGCCTTCTGTCTGCCCAACAAGTTCGAGTTCCTGCCCCACGACCAGGACCAGGTTTGTAAGCCCCTCCCTCTCTCCGGTTCCCGCGCGCTTTAACCCCGGTGTATCGCCACTTCATCCACCGGGCTCACAACTGCATTCCTCATCGTGGATCCCCCGAACCCCAGCTGGCCGGGGTTTTATTGAGTCTTGTGAACATCACGTGACTGGCTAAGCCACTCCCCAACTCAACAGCTCTACAACTATTTTAGTTGAACTTAAGCCCAAAGTAACTTCACCTTCAAACTATATGGTGCCCTAACTGAAGATTCCAAACCTAGTGCCCAATATCCAGTGTCCATTGCCCAACATAAGTTAAAGATAGTATTAGATCAAAGAATGACGCATATAATGGTGCCAAAAAGAGCAGTAAGCCTAAAGATTGGAAGGACACAATAAATGGTAGGACACCGAGAAGTGTAGAGGAACAAAGGGACCTTGGAGAGCATGTCACAGAAACATCAAAAATAGGTGCAGGAGTAGGCCACTTGGCCCTTCGAGCCTGCACCACCATTCAATATGATCATGGCTGATCATGCAACTTCAGTACCCCACTCCTGCCTTCTCTCCATACCCCCTTGATCCCCTTAGTCATAAGGGCCACATCTAACTCCCTTTTGAATATATCCAACAAACTGGCCTCAACAACTTTCTGTGGTAGAGAATTCCACAGGTTCACCACTCTCTGGGTGAAGAAGTTTCTCCTCATCTCGGTCCTAAATGGCTTACCCCTTATCCTTCGACTGTGACCCCTGGTTCTGGACTTCCCCAACATCGGGAACATTCTTCCTGCATCTAACCTGTCCAATCCCGTCAGAATTTTATATGTTTCTATGAGAACCAATGTCCTAGGGGGAGTGTTTGCTAGTGCTGTTTGGGAGGAGTTAAACTAATATGGCAGGGGGATGGGAACCTATGCAGGGAGTCAGAGGGGAATAAAATGGAGACAGAAGCAAAAGATAGAAAGGAGAATAGTAAAAGTGGAGGGCAGAGAAACCCAAGGCAAAAAACAAAAAGGGTCACTTTACAGCAGAATTCTCAAGGGTCAAAGTATGTTAAAAAGACAAGCCTGAAGGCTCTGTGCCTCAATGCGAGGAGTATTCGGAATAAGGTGGACGAATTAACTGCACAGATAGCAGTTAACGGATATGATGTGATTGGCATCACGGAGACATGGCTCCAGGGTGACCAAGGCTGGGAACTCAACATCCAGGGGTATTCAACATTTAGGAAGGATAGACAGAAAGGAAAAGGAGGTGGCGTTGCTGGTTAAAGAGGAAATTAATGCAATTGTAAGGAGGGACATTGGCTTGGATGATGTGGAATCGGTATGGGTGGAGCTACGGAATACCAAAGGGCAGAAAACGCTAGTGGGAGTTGTGTACAGACCAGCAAACAGTAGTAGTGAGATTGGGGACAGCATCAAACAAGAAATAAGGGATGTGTGCAATAAAGTTAGAGCAGTAATCATGGGCGACTTTAATCTACATATTGATTGGGCTAACCAAACTGGTAGCAATGCGGTGGAGGAGGATTTCCTGGCGTGTATTAGGGATGATTTTCTAGACCAATATGTCGAGGAACCAACCAGAGAGCTGGCCATCCTAGACTGGGTGATGTGTAATGAGAAGGGACTAATTAGCAATCTTGTTGTGCGAGGCCCCTTGGGGAAGAGTGACCATAATATGGTAGAATTCTTTATTAAGATGGAGAGTGACACAGGTAATTCGGAAACTAGGGTCCTGAACTTAAGGAAAGGGAACTTTGATGGAATGAGGTGCGAATTGGCTAGATTAGACTGGCAAATGATACTTAAAAGGTTGACGGTGGATAGGCAATGGCAAACATTTAAAGATCATATGGATTAACTTCAACAATTGTACATCCCTGTCTGGAGTAAAAATAAAACGGGGAAGGTGGCTCAACCGTGGCTAACAAGGGAAATTAAGGATAGTGTTAAATCCAAGGAAGAGGCATACAAATTTGCAAAAAAAAGTAGCAAGCCAGAGGACTGGGAGAAATTTAGAATACAGCAGAGGAGGACATAGGGTTTAATTAAGAGGGGGAAAATAGAGTACGAGAGCAAGCTTGCCGGAAACAAAAAATGACTGCAAAAGCTTCAATAGATATGTAAAGAGAAAAAGATTAGTGAAGACAAACTAATCTTATAGAAACATTTAAAATCATGAAAGGGATAGACAAGATAGAGGCAGAGAGGTTGTTTCCACTGGTCGGGGAGACTAGAACTAGGGGGCACAGCCTCAAAATACGGAGGAGCCAATTTAAAACCGAGTTGAGAAATAATTTCTTCTCCCAGAGGGTTGTGAATCTGTGGAATTCTCTGCCCAAGGAAGCAGTTGAGGCTAGCTCATTGAATGTTTTCAAGTCAAAGATAGATAGATTTTTAACCAATAAGGGAATTAAGGGTTACGGGGAGCGGGCGGGTAAGTGGAGCTGAGTCCACGACCAGATCAGCCATGATCTTATTGAGTGGCGGAGCAGGCTCGAGGGGCTAGATGGCCTCCTCCTGTTCCTAATTCTTATGTTCTTATGTTCTAAACGTTGGTCCCTTGCAATCGGATTCAGGTGAATTTATAATGAGGAACAAAGAAATGGCAGACCAATTGAACATGTACTTTGGTACAAATAACCTTTCCGATGTACTAGGGATCCGAAGGTCTAGTGAGAAGGAGGAACTGAAGGATATCCTTATTAGGCGGGAAATTGTGTTCGGGAAATTGACGGGATGGAAGGCCGATAAATCCCCAGGGCCTGATAGTCAGCATCCCAGAGTACTTAAGAAAGTGGCCCTAGAAATAGTGGGTGCATTGGTGATCATTTTCCAACAGTCTATCGACTCTGGATCAGTTCCTATGGATCAGGAGCGTGGGACTGAAGTGCAGCCAGAATTTGAGGAGCCGCCCCTTAACCCCTGTCTCCGCTCAATTTGACCCCTCGTCCCAGAGGACTGTTCCACCCCTCTTTCCGTTTTTTGAAAAGACATCGCGTCGATAAAGATATTTGTTTAAAACCAAACTGATCTCTCTCAACTGTCCCCTGTTAGTTCCGCATTCTCCAGCTGAAAAGGAAGTTTGGCTCCGATTATTCCTCACAGGCAGAACACGCGGCCTGACAGACAGGGAAGTGTTACTACCCTAGAGTATACCACAATACAAGTTTAGGAAGTTGTATGCAGACGCAAACTGATAGCAAAATGAAGCTGTGACAATATGTGATTTATAATTCATAGAATCAGAGACATTCCGGCCCGTCGTGTCCGCCTCGCGCCGGCCGACCAAGAGCCATCCCGGCCTAATCCCACTTTCCCGCTCTGGGTCCGTAGCCCTGTGGGTTACGGCACTTCGAGCACACGTCCAAATGTGGTGAGGGTTTCTGCCTCTACCTCCCTTTCAGGCCGTGAGATCCCCCCCAGACCCCCACCACCCTCTGGGTGAAGACATTTCCCCTCAAGTCCCCTCTATCCCCCCAATTTCTATGACCTCTGGTTGTTGACCCCTCTGCCAAGGGAATCAGGTCCGTCCTATCTACTCTATCCAGGCCTCTCACACCTCAATCATGTCTCCCCTCAGCCTCCTCTGTTCCAAAGAAAACAGACCCCAGCCCTATCCAATCTTTCCTCTTCGCTAAAAATCTCCAGTTAACAGTGAAATACTGACACACACTCCCCGGGAACCCCCTGTAAATACTGACACACACTCCCCGGGGACTCCCTGTAAATACTGACACACTACCCGAGGACCCCCTGTAAATACTGACACACTCCCCGGGGTTCCCCCTGTAAATACTGACACACTCCCGGGGACCTCCTGTAAATACTGACACACACTCCCCGGGGACCCCCTGTAAATACTGACACACTCACCTGGGACTCCCTGTAAATACTGACACACTCCCGGGGACCCACTGTAAATACTGACACACTCCCCGGGGTCCCCCTGTAAATACTGACACACTCCCGGGAACCTCCTGTAAATACTGACACACTCCCAGGGATCCCCTGTAAATACTGACACACTCCTGGGGACCCCCTGTAAATACCGACACACTCCCGGGAACCCCTTGTAAATACTGACACACACTCCAGGGAACCCCCTGTAAATACTGACACACTCCCGGGGACCCCCTGTAAATACTGATACACATTCCCAGGAACCCCCTGTAAATACTGACACACACTCCCGGGAACCCCTTGTAAATACTGACACACACTCCCGGGAACCCCCTGTAAATACTGACACACTCCCGTGAACCCCCTGTAAATACTGACACACTCCCGTGAACCCCCTGTAAATACTGACACACTCCCGGGGACCCCCTGTAAATACTGACACACACTCCCGGGGACCCCCTGTAAATACTGACACACTCCCGTCGACCCCCTGTAAATACTGACACACTACCCGGGGACCCCCTGTAAATACTGACACACTGCCGGGGACCCTCTGTAAATACTGACACACACACTCCCCGGGGACCCCCTGTAAATACTGACACACTCCCCGGGGACCCCCTGTAAATACTGACACACTCCCCGGGGACCCCCTGTAAATACTGTCACACTCCCCGGGGACCCCCTGTATATATTGACACACACTCCCCGGGGACCCCCTGTAAATACTGACACACACTCCCCGGGGACCCCCTGTATATATTGACACACACTCCTGGGGACCCAAAATCCTTTGCTCCTGATAGTCGGGCTCATTTTGTGGAGTTTAAGTTGCGCAGTGGGTCGGGTAACCCGTGACTAACTGAATAAATGCACAAACGGCGTGGGGACTGTCTGTAATGGAGGATTGTGCGGCCGCTGTGTGCGCCGTGTCCGGCCCCCAGGTGGCAGTACAGAGTCACAATCCACACACAGCCACCACCGGCAGAAAAGGTCCCAATCACACGGCAACAGTTCTGGTCACGAGCGACAGGTTCGTGCGCTGGAGTCCGTGGGAGGACCCAAGAGTGGCGTGGACTCGTGTCGGGGAGGAGGGGTCTGGGCTTTGGAGATAGTTCAGCTTTTGAAAGGCGATGGCCTGAGATGTACGGTTATAGCGCGTACGATACTGTTCACAACCTAGGTGTCATATCTGACCCTGAAATGAGCTTCCGACCACATATTGGCAGCATAACCAAAACGGCCTGTTTCCACCTCCGTAACGTCGCCCGTCATCGCCCCCTGCCTCAGCTCATCCGCTGCTGGAGCCCTCATCCATACCTCTGTTACCTCCAGAATGGACTCCCCCCATGGCCCCCTCGACCCCCTCCCGATCTCTGTAACCCCCTCCAGCTCCCCACACCCCTCCCTATCTCTGTACCTCCCTCCCTACATCCCTCTCTATCTCTGTAACCTCCTCCAGCCCCCTACACCCCTCCCTATCTCTGTACCTCCCTCCCTACATCCCTCCCTATCTCTGTAACCTCCTCCACCCCCTACACCCCTCCCTATCTCTGTAACCCCCTCCAGCCCCCTACACCCCTCCCTATCTCTATAACCCCCTACACCCCTCCCTATCTCTGTAACCTCCTCCAGCCCCCTACACCTCTCCCTATCTCTGTAACCCCCTACACTCCTCCCTATCTCTGTACCTCCCTCCCTACATCCCTCTCTATCTCTGTAACCCCCTCCAGCCCCCTACACCCCTCCCTATCTCTGTAACCTCCTCCAGCCCCCTACACCCCTCCCTATCTCTGTAACCCCCTACACCCCTCCCTATCTCTGTACCTCCCTCCCTACATCCCTCCCTATCTCTGTAACCTCCTCCAGCCCCTACAGCCCTCCCTATCTCTGTAACCTCCTCCAGCCCCTACACCTTTCCCTATCTCTGTAACCTCCTCCAGCCCCTACATCCCTCCCTATCTCTGTAACCCCCTCCAGCCCCTACACCCCTCCCTATCTCTGTAACCTCCACCAGCCCCTACATCGCTCCCTATCTCTGTAACCTCCTCCAGCCCCTACACCTCTCCCTATCTCTGTAACCTCCTCCAGCCCCTATACCCCCCGAGATGTCTGCACTCCTCTAATTCTGCCCCCCTGACCATCCCTGATTATAATCGCTCCACCTTCTGTTGCCTGGGCCCCAAGCTCTGGAACTCCCTCCCTGAACCTCTCCTCCTCTCTACCTCTCTTTCCTCCTTCAAAACGCTCCTTAAAACCAATCTCTTGCGCTAATTTCTTCTTTTGTGGCTCGGTGTCAAATTTATCTGTTTTGTTTTGTGAAGCACTTTGGGATGTTTTACTACGTTAAAGGCGCTATATAAATAAAAGTTATTACTATTACTATAGCGGGGTATAGGGGCCACGGGGTATGGGGGCACGATGTATGGGGGCGGGGTTACAGGGGATGTGGGATATAGCAGGCACTGTGTATAGCGGGCGCGGGATATAGGGACCACAGGGTATTGGGGGCACGATGTATAGGGGGCGGGGATATAGGGGCGGCGGTGTGTATGGAGCGCCGGGGTACAGGAGCCGGGGGGTACCCCGGGGTACAGGGGCCGGGGGTACAGCGGGTTTATGGGGTACAGGAGTCGGGGTACCCCGGGGTACAGGAGCCGGGGGTACAGCGGATTTATGGGGTACAGGGGCCGGGGGTACAGGGGCCGGGGGTACAGAGGGTTTATGGGGTACCCCGGGGTACAGGAGCCTGGGTGTACCCCGGGGTACAGGGGCCGGGGGTACAGGGGCTGGGGGGGGTACAGCGGGTTTATGGGGTACAGGAGCCATGGGGTACAGAAGCCGGGGGGTACCCCGGGGTACAGGGGCTGTGGTACAGCGGGCTTATGGGGTACAGAAGCTGTGGGGTACAGAAGCCGGGGGGTACCCCGGGGTACAGGGGCTGGGGGGGTACAGCGGGTTTATGGGGTACAGGAGCCAGGGGGTACAGAAGCAGGGGGGTACCCCGGGGTACAGGGGCGGGGGTACAGCGGGTTTATGGGGTACAGGAGCCAGGGGGTACAGAAGCCGGGGGGTACCCCGGGGTACAGGGGCGGGGGTACAGCGGGTTTATGGGGTACCCCGTGGTACAGGAGCCTGGGTGTACCCCGGGGTACAGGGGCCGGGGGTACAGGGGCTGGGGGGTACAGCGGGTTTATGGGGTACAGGAGCCAGGGGGTACAGAAGCCGGGGGTACCCCGGGGTACAGGGGCGGGGGTACAGCGGGTTTATGGGGTACAGGGGCCGGGGGTACAGGGGCCGCGGGGTATAGCGGTTTATGGGGTACAGGAGCAGTGGGGTACAGCGGGTTTCTGGGCAATGACACTGGATGGAGCAGGTTTATCCCGTTACATGTTGTATTTTCTCCGGCTCCAGGTGTGTGAGGTGAGGACCGAGTCGGCTGTGTATCAGGAGCTGCTCTCGCGATTTCAGGGCCTGCAGACCTCGCTGGCTACGGCCCGGCTCGAGACAGTGGAGGTAGGGGCGCACTCAACCTCCTCGCTACCCGTGGCTCTGTCTGTCTGTGTGCGTGCGCGCGGTCTCTGTGTGCGCGCGTGTCTGTCTGTGTGCGTGCGCGCGGTCTCTGTGTGCGTGCGTGTCTGTCTGTATGCGTGCGCGCGGTCTCTGTGTGCGCGCGTGTCTGTCTGTGTGCGTGCGCGCGGTCTCTGTGTGCGCGCGTGTCTGTCTGTATGCGTGCGCGCGGTCTCTGTGTGCGTGCGTGTCTGTCTGTATGCGTGCGCGCGGTCTCTGTGTGCGCGCGTGTCTGTCTGTGTGCGTGCGCGCGGTCTCTGTGTGCGCGCGTGTCTGTCTGTGTGCGTGCGCTCGCGTCTGCCTGTGTGTGTGTGCGCGTGCGTCAGTCTGTCTGTGCACGCGTCTGTGTGTGTGCCTGTATGTCTGTCTGTCTGTGTGCACGCGTCTGTGTGTGTGCCTGTATGTCTGTCTGTCTGTGTGCGCACGTGTCTGTCTGTGCGTGCGCTCGAGTCTGTGTGTGTGCCTGTATGTCTGTCTGTTTGTGCGCGCGCGCGTGTCTGTATGTCTGTCTGTGTGCGCACGTGTCTGTCTGTGTGTGTGTGTGGGTCAGTATGTGAGTGTGTGTGCGCGCGAGTCTGTGTGTGTGCCTGTATGTCTGTCTGTTTGTGCGCGCGCGCGTGTCTGTATGTCTGTCTGTGTGCGCACGTGTCTGTCCGTGTGTGTGCGCGCGAGTTTGTGTGTGTGCCTGTATGTCTGTCTGTGTGCGCACGTGTCTGTCCGTGTGTGTGCGCGCGAGTCTGTGTGTGTGCCTGTATGTCTGTCTGTGTGCGCACGTGTCTGTCCGTGTGTGTGCGCGCGAGTTTGTGTGTGTGCCTGTATGTCTGTGTGTGTGTGCGCGTGCGCGTGTCTGTATGTCTGTCTGTGTGCACACGTGTCTGTCTGTGTGTGTGCCTGTATGTCTGTCTGTTTGTGCGCGTGCGCGTGTCTGTATGTCTGTCTGTGTGCACACGTGTCTGTCTGTGTGTGTGCCTGTATGTCTGTCTGTTTGTGCGCGTGCGCGTGTCTGTATGTCTGTCTGTGTGCACACGTGTCTGTCTGTGTGTGTGTCTGTATGTCTGTCTGTGTGCGCGCGTGTCTGTCTGTGTGTGTGTGCGGGTCAGTATGTGAGTGTGTGTGCGCGTATCTCTGGCGAGACTGACCCTCTTCTCCCGCTCTGCCCACAGATTAACAAGACTCTGAAAGCCACACTGCAGGCCTTGCAGGATCTGGTGTTGACGGAGGACTTCGACATTCCCGACGTCTCACAGTCCAGCCGCTCCACAGAGTCGGTGAAATCAGCCGCCCCCGACTCCACCTCCTGCAAGGCCAACATCAGCAAGCGGCGTTCCACACAGCAGGACACCGAGACCTACTACATCACCGTAAGCCCACGGACCAGCAACCCCTGGCCATACCCACTACCCCCCGGGCATCGTCACATCACACCCCGTCTGCCCTCTCGGGTGGATGTAAAAGATCCCGGGGCCACTATTGGAAGAAGAGCAGGGGGAGTTCTCCCCGGTGTCCTGGGGCCAATATTTATCCCTCGACCAACATCACTAAAACAGACGATCCGGGTCATTATCACATCGCTGTGTGTGGGAGCTTGCTGTGCGCAAATTGGCGTTTCCCACAATACAACAGTGAGCGCACTCCCATAGTACGCCATTGGCTGTGAGGCTTTGGGACGTCCCGGGGGGTGAGAGGCGCTGGAGAGATGTGAATCGTTTCTATCTTTCCAGCATCAGCTTTAGCTCGGAGCGGAGGCCACACGTTTCAGGGACTTGTTTATATCTTTTGCTTTCAAGCTCCCTCAGCAGTGACAACTGGTCATGAATTACAAACATCCTGTGAACACGATATCGTGTGTTGTCAGACCTGGGAGTGTTTGATGGGGCAGTGTAGAGGGAGCTTTACTCTGTATCTAACCCCCTGTACCTGCCCTGGGAGTGTTTGATGGGGCAGTGTAGAGGGAGCTTTACTCTGTATCTAACCCCGTGCTGTACCTGCCCTGGGAGTGTTTGATGGGACAGTGTAGAGGGAGCTTTACTCTGTATCTAACCCCGTGCTGTACCTGCCCTGGGAGTGTTTGATGGGACAGTGTAGAGGGAGCTTTACTCTGTATCTAACCCCCTGTACCTGCCCTGGGAGTGTTTGATGGGACAGTGTCGAGGGAGCTTTACTCTGTATCTGTCGGAGGGGCGGTACTGAGGGAGCGCCGCACTGTCGGAGGGGCAGTACTGAGGGAGCCCCGCACTGTTGGAGGGGCGGTACTGAGGGAGCGCCGCACTGTCGGAGGGGCAGTACTGAGGGAGCCCCGCACTGTTGGAGGGGAGGTACTGAGGGAGCGCCGCACTGTCGGAGGGGCGGTACTGAGGGAGCCCCGCACTGTCGGAGGGGCTGTATTCCGGGATGAGACGTTAAACCGAGGCCCCGTCTGCCCTCTCGGGTGGATGTAAAAGATCCCGGGGCCACTATTGGAAGAAGAGCAGGGGGAGTTCTCCCCGGTGTCCTGGGGCCAATATTTATCCCTCGACCAACATCACTAAAACAGACGATCCGGGTCATTATCACATCGCTGTGTGTGGGAGCTTGCTGTGCGCAAATTGGCGTTTCCCACAATACAACAGTGAGCGCCCTCCGATAGTACGCCATTGGCTGTGAGGCTTTGGGACGTCCGGAGAGGGTGCAAGGCGCTATATAAATGGAAGTTCTCTTTTTTTTATCCATTCTATTCTGTATTTTCTTTCTATCTTTCCTCCCTCCCTCCCTCCCTCTCTCGCTTCCTTCCTTCCGTCTTTTCTGCATCTGTAGTCGTTAGTGTTTTGAGTCACTGGTGGATGGGGGATTGGGGGGAGGGGAACGGTTTTGTTATGGGGGGGGGTGATGTCCTGGTGGGCAGGGGGGAAGGAGTGATGTCCCAGGTTGGGGGGGGCTGTCTCCGGGATTCCAGCACGATCACTCACTCTCTCTCTCTCTCTCTCTCTCTCTCTCTCTCTCACTCTCTCTCTCTCCGTGCCCCTCAGAAACTGAAGGAGTTTGTGGCAGAGAGTAACAGGATCACCAAGCTGCAGGCCAAGTTCGAGGTGCTGAAACCTGCCATCGAGAAGGGTGAGTTTCTCGGAGCCAGCACGGCACACCCTACGGGAGTCACGGTGGGCTCACAGGTCCCAGCCCCTCGCCACCGAGCGCACAAGGGTCTTGTTGTGTATCTGTAAAGCATGCACTCCCATGTTTCTCTGGAAGATCGCTGCAGCCGACCGAATTCCAAACGGGCATCTGCTGTAGATGAACAGTCCCTTGTGCGTGTTGATGTAGCTGAGGCCCTTCGAAGACTCCTCCAGCTCCTGCGTCATGTAGGCCGAAGTCAGGTCGAGCTTGGTGCACGTCTTGCCTCCTGCCAGCGTTGCAAATAGGTCGTCTGCCTTAGGTAGCGGGTATTGGTCCTGTAGCGAGAAACGATTAATAGTTACTTTATAATCGCCGCAAATCCTGACCGTGCCATCACTTTTGAGTACTGGAACAATCGGGCTGGCCCACTCGCTGAATTCCACTGGGGAGATGATGCCCTCGCGTTGCAGCCTGTCCAGCTCGATTTCCACTCTCTCCCTCATCATGTGAGGTACCGCTCGCGCCTTGTGGTGAATGGGTCGTGCCTCTGGGACCAAGTGGATCCGCACCTTCGCCCCGGAAAAGTTTCCAATGCCTGGCCCAAAAAGGGAAGGAAATTTGTTAAGAACCTGGGTACATGAGGCCTCATCGACATGTGATAGCGCTCGGATGTCATCCCAGTTCCAGCAGATTTTGCCCAGCCAGCTCCTTCCAAGCATTGTGGGACCATCGCCCGGGACAATCCAGAGTGGCAGTTCATGCACCATGCCCTCGTAGGTGACCTTGACCATGGCGCTGCCCAGGACAGTGATGAGCTCTTTGGTGTACGTTCTCAGTTTCGTGTGGATGGGGCTCAGGGCTGGTCTGAATACCTTGTTGTACCACAGTCTCTCAAACATCATTTTACTCATGATGGATTGGCTACCGCCAGTGTCCAGTTCCATGGCTACGGGTAAGTCATTCAATTTTACGTTTAGCATTATAGGTGGACATTTCGTCGAAAATGTGTGCACCCCGTGTACTTCAGCATCTGCCTCCTCTCTCTGAGGCTCGAAATTGCTTTGATCCACCATGGACCGATCTTCCTCTGCTACATGGTGGTTAGCAGGTTTTGTAGAGCTTGCAGCTCGTTTGCAAGCTCGTTGGAGGTGCCCCATTGTTCCACAGCTCTTGCAAACATACCCTTTGAAGCGGCATGAATAGGCTGAATGGAAGCCTCCACAACGCCAACAAGGTGTGAATTGCCTTGCATTCATCCTTTGTTGGGACTCGTTTGAGTTATCTTGGTCACCTGAGGCCTGCTGGCAGTTGCAGACTCGTGGGTTCTGCCCTGTACATTTCTGCTCACAAACACAGTTCCAGTTAATTTATGAACATTGCGAACACTTGTGTGCTGAGAGATTTGTTTGGTGTTATCACTGGTGGACATAAACGCCTGTGCTATTGCAATGGCCTTACTGAGGGTCGGTGTCTCTACAGTCAAAAGTTTTCATAGGATAGTCTCGTGGCCAATGCCCAGTACAAAAAAGTCTCTGAGCATCTGCTCCAGGTAGCTATCAAACTCACATTGTCCTGCAAGTCGCCTTAGCTCAGCGACGTAGCTCACCACTTCCTAACCTTCAGATCGCTGGCACGTGTAGAACCGATACCTCGCCATCAGCACGCTCTCCCTCGGGTTAAGATGCTCCCGAACCAGTGTACACAGCTCCTCATACGACTTATCTGTGGGTTTCACCGGAGCCAGAAGATTCTTCATGAGGCTGTAGGTCGGTGCCCCGCAGACTGTGAGGAGGACCGCTCTCCTTTTTGCAGCGCTTCCTTCTCTGTCCAGCTCGTTGGCTACAAAGTACTGGTCTAGCCGTTCAACATAGGCTTCCCAGTCCTCACCCTCCGAGAACTTCTCCAGGATGCCCACAGTTTGCTGCATCTTTGCGTTGGATCGTATTCTCGTCGCCAGTTATTGTGTTCCTAACACAGATGAGGCTGCACACAGGGAGGTTAAAGTAACAGTGACCTCAGTCTTTAATAAGACACTCCAGAGTGAGGAACAGGCCTTAGGGGGCCGGCTTATATACAGTGTTCCCAAGGGATGCTGGGATCCCTTGAGACTTCAGGGGATGAGCTCCCTGGTGGCGGAACATTGGAGTGCATGCTTTACAGATACACAACAGGTCTCAGTACAGACATGTTCCCCATTGACCGCATAGTGACCCCATTCCCATTGACCCCATGGGGACACTCATTCCCATTGCCCCCCATGGTGACCCTCATTCCCATTGACCCCATGGTGACTCTCATTCCCATTGACCCCATGGCGACCCTCATTCCCATTGATCCCATGGTGACTCTCATTCCCATTGATCCCATGGTGACCCTCATTCCCATTGACCCCATGGTGACCCCCATTGACCACATGGTGGCCCCCATTCCCATTGACCCCATGGTGGCCCCCATTCCCATTGACCCCATGGTGACCCCCATTGACCCCATGGTGGCCCCCATTCCTATTGACCCCATGGTGGCCCCCATTCCCATTATCCCCATGGTGACCCCATTCCAATTGACCCCATGGTGACCCCCATTGACCCCATGGTGACCCCCATTCCCCATTCCCATTGACCCCATGGTGACCCCCATTCACATTAACCCCATGATGACCCCCATTCCCACTGACCCCATGGTCACCCCCCATTGACCCCATTATTGACCCCATGGTGGCCCCCATTCCCATTGACCCCATGGTGGCCCCCATTCCCATTGACCCCATGGTGACCCCATTCCCATTGACCCCATGGTGATCCCCATTCCCATTGACCCCATGGTGACCCCCATTCCCATTGACCCCATGGTGACTCCCATTGACCCCATGGTGACCCCCGTTCCCATTGACCCCATGGTGACTCCCATTGACCCCATGATGAACGCCATTCCCAGTGACACCATGGATGTGGTTCGGGGCTCTCTGTATGGACCTCAGGATCTCAGACCCTCGCTAACCCCGGGGGTGTGACAAGGCCCCGCTCGTCGATTCACAGTCTTTGTTCCTCAGCTCTGCACCGTCTGCCCTCTCGGGCGGAAGTAAAAGATCCCGGGGCCACTATTGGAAGAAGAGCAGGGGGAGTTCTCCCCGGGGTCCTGGGGCCAATATTTATCCCTCGACCAACATCACTAAAACAGACGCTCCGGGTCATTATCACATCGCTGTGTGTGGGAGCTTGCTGTGCGCCAATTGGCGTTTCCCACATTACAACAGTGACTACATTCCTAAAGTATTTCATTGGCTGTAAAGCGCTTTGGGACTTCCGGTGATTGTGAAAGGCGCTATATAGAAGCATAGAAACATAGAAAATAGGTGCAGGAGTAGGCCATTCGGCCCTTCGAGCCTGCACCACCATTCAATAAGATCGTGGCTGATCATTCCCTCAGTACCCCATTCCTGCTTTCTCTCCATACCCCTTGATCCCTTTAGCCGTAAGGGCCACATCTAACTCTCTTTTGAATATATCCAATGAACTGACATCAACAACTCTCTGCGGCAGGTAATTCCACAGGTTCACAATTCTCTGAGTGAACAAGTTTCTCCTCATCTCGGTCCTAAATGGCTTACCTCTTATCCTTGGACTGTGTCCCCTGGTTCTGGACTTCCCCAACATCGGGAACATTCTTCCTGTATCTAACCTGTTCAGTCCCGTCAGAATTTTATATGTTTCCATGAGATCCCCTCTCATCCTTCTAAATTCCAGTGAATATAAGCCGAGTCGATCCAGTCTTTCTTCATATGTCAGTCCTGCCATCCCGGGAATCAGTCTGGCGAACCTTCGCTGCACTCCCTCAATAGCAAGAATGTCCTTCCTCAGATTAGGAGACCAAAACTGAACACAATATTCCAGGTGTGGCCTCACCAAGGCCCTGTACAACTGCAGTAAGACCTCCCTGCTCCTATACTCAAATCCTCTCGCTATGAAGGCCAACATACCATTTGCCTTCTTCACCGCCTGCTGTACCTGCATGCCAACTTTCAATGACTGATGTACCATGACACCCAGGTCTTGCACAGGTGCTTGCTGGGCGCAAATTGTCTGCCGCGTTTCCAACATTACAACAGTGACTACACTCCAAAAGTACTTCATTGGCTGTAAAGTGCTTTGAGACATCTGGTGGTTATGAAAGGCGCTATATAAATGCAAGTCTTTTTCTTTTTTTAAACAGCGCCTACAACAATCTACAGAATCTATTTAATCAGTGTCCTACAGCAGTCTACGGGCGTGTGTATTTGACCCTGAAATGAGCTTCCGACCACATATCCACAGCATACCGCCTTTTCCCCCCTCTGTAACATCGCCCACTTCCGTCCCCTGCCTCAACTCTTCTCCTGTTGAAACCCTCATCCGTGCCTCTGTTACCTCCAGACTTGCCTAATCCAACGCACTCCTGGCCGGCCTCCCACGTTCTACCCGACGTAAACTGCAGGTGATCCAAAACTGGGCTGACCTGTGTCCTAACTCGTACCGAGTCCCGCTCACCCATCACCCCCTGTGCCCCGTGTCCTAACTCGCACTGAGTCCCGCTCACCCATCACCCACTGTGCCCCGTGTCCTAACTCGCACTGAGTCCCGCTCACCCATCACCCACTGTGACCCGTGTCCTAACTCGCACTGAGTCCCGCTCACCCATCACCCCCTGTGCTCACTGACCTACATTGGCTCCCGGTTAAACAACGTCTCTATTTCAGAATTCTCCATCCTTGTTTACAAATCGCTCCATGGCCTCCTCGCCCCTCCCGATCTCTGTAACCTCCTCCAGCCCCTGCACCCCTCCCTATCTCTGTAACCTCCTCCAGCCCCTACACCCCTCCCTATCTCTGTAACCTCCTCCAGCCCCTACACCCCTCCCGATCTCTGTAACCCCCTCCAGCCCCTACACCCCTCCCTATCTCTGTAACCCCCTCCAGCCCCTACACCCCTCCCTATCTCTGTAACCTCCTCCAGGCCCTACACCCCTCCCTATCTCTGTAACCTCCTCCAGCCCCTACACCCCTCCCTATCTCTGTAACCTCCTCCAGGCCCTACACCCCTCCCTATCTCTGTAACCCCCTCCAGCCCCTACACCCCTCCCTATCTCTGTAACCCCCTCCAGCCCCTACACCCCTCCCTATCTCTGTAACCTCCTCCAGGCCCTACACCCCTCCCGATCTCTGTAACCTCCTCCAGGCCCTACACCCCTCCCGATCTCTGTAACCTCCCCCAGCCCCTAAACCCCTCCCTATCTCTGTAACCTCCTCCAGCCCCTGCACCCCTCCCGATCTCTGTAACCCCCTCCAGCCCCTACACCCCTCCCTATCTCTGTAACATCTTCTAGCCCCTACACCCCTCCCGATCTCTGTAACCTACTCCAGCCCCTACACCCCTCCCTATCTCTGTAACCTCCTCCAGCCCCTACACCCCTCCCGATCTCTGTAACCTACTCCAGCCCCTACACCCCTCCCTATCTCTGTAACCTCCTCCAGCCCCTGCACCCCTCCCGATCTCTGTAACCCCCTCCAGCCTCTACACCCCTCCCTATCTCTGTAACATCTTCTAGCCCCTACACCCCTCCCGATCTCTGTAACCTTCCCCAGCCCCTACACCCCTCCTTATCTCTGTAACATCTTCTAGCCCCTACACCCCTCCCTATCTCTGTAACCTCCTCCAGCCCCTGCACCCCTCCCTATCTCTGTAACCTCCTCCAGCCCCTACACCCCTCCCTATCTCTGTAACCCCCTCCAGCCCCTACACCCCTCCCTATCTCTGTAACCTCCTCCAGGCCCTACACCCCTCCCTATCTCTGTAACCTCCTCCAGCCCCTACACCCCTCCCTATCTCTGTAACCTCCTCCAGCCCCTACACCCCTCCCTATCTCTGTAACCCCCTCCAGCCCCTACACCACTCCCTATCTCTGTAACCCCCTCCAGCCCCTACACCCCTCCCTATCTCTGTAACCTCCTCCAGGCCCTACACCCCTCCCGATCTCTGTAACCTCCTCCAGGCCCTACACCCCTCCCGATCTCTGTAACCTCCCCCAGCCCCTAAACCCCTCCCTATCTCTGTAACCTCCTCCAGCCCCTGCACCCCTCCCGATCTCTGTAACCCCCTCCAGCCCCTACACCCCTCCCTATCTCTGTAACATCTTCTAGCCCCTACACCCCTCCCGATCTCTGTAACCTACTCCAGCCCCTACACCCCTCCCTATCTCTGTAACCTCCTCCAGCCCCTACACCCCTCCCGATCTCTGTAACCTACTCCAGCCCCTACACCCCTCCCTATCTCTGTAACCTCCTCCAGCCCCTGCACCCCTCCCGATCTCTGTAACCCCCTCCAGCCTCTACACCCCTCCCTATCTCTGTAACATCTTCTAGCCCCTACACCCCTCCCGATCTCTGTAACCTTCCCCAGCCCCTACACCCCTCCTTATCTCTGTAACATCTTCTAGCCCCTACACCCCTCCCTATCTCTGTCACCTCCTCCAGCCCCTACACCCCTCCCGATCTCTGTAACCTCCCCCAGCCCCTACACCCCTCCCGATCTCTGTAACCTTCCCCAGCCCCTACACCCCTCCTTATCTCTGTAACATCTTCTAGCCCCTACACCCCTCCCTATCTCTGTAACCTCCTCCAGCCCCTACACCCCTCCCTATCTCTGTAACCTGCTCCAGGCCCTACACCCCTCCCTATCTCTAACCTCCTCCAGCCCCTACACCCCTCCCTATCTCTGTAGCCTCCTACACCCCTCCCTATCTCTGTATCCCCCTCCAGCCCCTACACCTCTCCCTATCTCTGTAACCTCCTCCAGCCCCTACACTCCTCCCTATCTCTGTAACCTGCTCCAGGCCCTACACCCCTCCCTATCTCTGTAGCCCCCTCCAGCCCCTACACCTCTCCCTATCTCTGTATCCCCCTCCAGCCCCTACACCCCTCCCTATCTCTGTAACCTCCTCCAGCCCCTACACCCCTCCCTATCTCTGTAACCTGCTCCAGGCCCTACACCCCTCCCTATCTCTCTAACCTCCTCCAGCCCCTACACCCCTCCCTATCTCTGTAGCCCCCTCCAGCCCCTACACCCTCCCTATCTCTGTAACCTCCTCCAGCCCCCACACCCCTCCCTATCTCTGTAGCCCCCTCCAGCCCCTACACCTCTCCCTATCTCTGTAACCTCCTCCAGCCCCTACACCCCTCCCTATCTCTGTAACCTCCTCCAGCCCCTACACCCCTCCCTATCTCTGTAACCTCCTCCAGCTCCTACACCCCTCCCTATCTCTGTAACCTCCTCCAGCCCCTACACCCCTCCCTATCTCTGTAGCCCCCTCCAGCCCCTACACCTCTCCCTATCTCTGTAACCTCCTCCAGCCCCTATACCCCCCGAGATCTCTGCACCCCTCTAATTCTGCCCTCCTGACCATCCCTGACTATAATCGCTCCACCATCGGTGGCCGTGCCTTCTGTTGCCTGGGCCCCAAGTTCTGGAACTCCCTCCTTAAACCTCTCCGCCTCTCTCTCCTCCTTTTAAGATGCTCCTTAAAACCTACTTCTTCAACCAAGCTGTTGGTCACCTGCCCAATATCTCCTTATGTGGCTCAGGGTCAAATTTATCTGTTTGGTCTTGTAACACCGCTGTGCAGTACCTGGAGATGTTTTACTGAGTTAAAGGCGCTATACAAAATACAAGTTGTTATTTTTCTACGAGAGCGGAAGACACTGACTCCCGGCGGTGACCCAGCCACGCTCCCCAACTAACTCCAGTCTTTTCTCTTCCCTGCAGGGGTCGTGGAAGACGACAAGACAAGCAGGTAGGTCCCCTCCGGCCTCCACAGCCAGCACTCCGACTGGAGGAGGCCGAACACCAGGGAAGACATATCGGCCTCGGAGGGCCAGTGGGACAGATTCACCAGAGTGATACCCGGGGGCTGAGAGGGTTAAATCCCGAGGACAGGCCACACACAGACCGGGCTTGTGTCCCTCGAGTGTAGAAGATTACGGGGCAATCTGATCGACGGGTTTGAGACAATTAAAGGTCTCGATCGGGGAGATCGAGAGAGAAACTGTTCCCTCGGGTGGGGGCAGTCCAGATCATAAGGATATCTGAACGTGAGAATTAGGAGCAGGAGTCGGCCATTCGGCCCCTCGAGCCTGCTCCGCTATCCAATCAGATCGCAGCTGATCACCGACCTCAACTCCACTTTCCCGCCCGATCCCTCGATTCCCCTCGAGTCCAAAAATCTACCGACCTCAGCCCTGAATATACTCAACGACTGAGCCTCCACAGCCCTCTGGGGCAGAGAGTTCCAAAGATTCACCCCCCTCTGAGTGAAGAAATTCCTCCTCATCTCAGTCCTAAATGGCCGACCCCTTATCCTGAGACTGTGTGACCCCTGGTTCTAGACTCCCCAGCCCCGGGGGGGAAACACCCTCCCTGCATCTACCCCGTCAATCCCCCTCACAATCCGACACGTTTCAGTGAGATCCCCTCCCATTCTTCTAAACTCAAAACAAGGATTCAGAACAAGGGGGGCGTAACCTTAATATTAGAGCCCGGCCGTTCAGGGTGATGTCAGGAAGCACTTCTTCACACAAAGGGCCGTGGGAATCTGGAACTCTCTCCCCCAATACACCTAATGTAACAGGCTCGAGGGGCTGAACGGCCTCCTCCTGTTCCTAATGTAACAGGCTCGAGGGGCTGAACGGCCTCCTCCTGTTCCTAATGTAACAGGCTCGAGGGGCTGAACGGCCTCCTCCTGTCCCTAATGTAACAGGCTCGAGGGGCTGAACGGCCTCCTCCTGTCCCTAATGTAACAGGCTCGAGGGGCTGAACGGCCCCCTCCTGTCCCTAATGTAACAGGCTCGAGGGGCTGAACGGCCTCCTCCTGTCCCTAATGTAACAGGCTCGAGGGGCTGAACGGCCTCCCCCTGTTCCTGTGAGATGTGTGGGGGGGACAGAGGTCCCGTTGTGTAAGATGCTAATTCTCTTCCTCTCCTCGGCAGGTTGCAGTTGACCCTGGGCCGGTCGCAAAGACAGCGGAGAGCTCGACCCTGCTCCCAGTACAACCAAAAACTCTTTAATGGCGATCTGGAGATGTTCATCAAGGTACTCGGGCATGAAGCTAAGTCAAGGAACGGCTCCCAGATACCACCCGGGTCCTTACACGCCTAGAGCACAGTTTTGGTCTCATTATCGAAGGAAGGATATATTTGCTTATACTAGCTGAGAGTCCGTACAGTCTCAAGGGGCCGAATGGTGGCCTCCTGCGCGGCAACCATTCTATGATTCTATGAATTGACGCCCAGAGGGAGTGCAACAAAGGTTCACCAGACTGGTCCCTGGGTTGTCCTCTGAGGAGACATTGAGCAGACTAGGCCCATACTCGCTGGAGTTTAGAAGAATGAGAGGTGATCTTGTTGAAACGTATCAGATTCTGAGGGGGCTGGACAGGGTGGATGCAGAGAGGATGTTTCCCCCTCGTGGGGGAATCTAGAACTAGGGGGCACATAGTCTCAGAATAAGGGGCCGCCCATTTAGGACGGAGATGAGGAGGAATTTCTTCTGGTGAATCTGTGGAATTCTCTGCCCCAGAGAGCTGTGGGGGCTGGGTCACTGAATATATTTAAGGGGGAGATAGACAAATTTTTGAGCGATAAGGGAGTGAAGGGGCGGGCGGGGAAGTGGAGCTGAGCCCATGATCGGATCAGCCGCGATCTGATTGAATGGCGGAGCGAGCTCGAGGGGCCGAATGGCCGACTCCTGCTCCTGTGTCTGATGTTTCTTAGAAAACATACAAGATTGTGAGGGGGATTGACGGGGTAGATGCAGGGAGGGTGTTTCCCCCCCGGGGCTGGGGAGTCTAGAACCAGGGGTAACACAGTCTCAGGATAAGGGCTCGGACATTTAGGACTGAGATGAGGAGGAATTTCTTCACTCAGAGGGAGGTGAATCTTTGGAACTCTCTGCCCCAGAGGGCTGTGGAGGCTCAGTCATTGAGTATAGTCAAGGCCGAGATCGGTAGGTTTTTGGACTCGAGGGGAATCGAGGGATCGGGCGGGAAAGTGGAGTTGAGGTCAAAGATCAGCACCTCCCTGAGAGAGCGTGGGGGGAGGCACGGGGTGCCTCATCAGGTCCTCCTTCCCTCCCTCCTTCCCTCCCTCTCCCTCCTACGTCTGAGGAAGGCGGGGGGGGGGGGGGGGGACTGAGGGAGAAGCGGGGGGGGAAGGACTGAGGGAGATGGGGACATAGTCACACACTTGCCACAGCCCAGATTGGGTCGGGGTGTGAGGGTTCTGGGGGTGAGGGATTGGCTTGGGGGGTGGGGGGGGGGGGGGGTGAAGGGCCCGAGGGAGGGGGAGGGGTTTGAGCTGTCAGGGTCAGGGGTCAGAGATGGAGTGCATGTTTCAGGGTCAGGGCGGAGGGGTCAGGGATGCAGTGTGTTGCAGGGTCAGGGGGGGGTGTCGGCCAGGGGTCAGGGATGCAGTGTGTTGCAGGGTCAGGGGGAGGGGTCGGCGAAGGGCCAGGGGTCAGAGATGCAGGGTGTGTGGGTCCGACTGTCCTGAGTCTGGATGTGGAAGTGTGCTCGCCCTGCCCCACTGCTCACTGTCTTCTCTGCTTCCCTCAGAGCTCAGGGCAGCCCATCCCGCTGGTGGTGGTCAGCTGTATCCGCTTCATTAACCTGTACGGTAAGTAATGGTCCCCTGCCTGATCCCCCCTCACACCCTCCCCCTCACACCCTCCCCCTCACACCCTCCCCCTCACACCCTCCCCCTCCCCCTCCCCCCTCCCCCTCACACCCTCCCCCTCACACCCTCCCCCCTCCCCCTCACACCCTCCCCCCTCCCCCTCACACCCTCCCCCCTCCCCCTCACACCCTCCCTCCTCACACCCTCCCCCTCCCCCTTCACACCCTCCCCCCTCCCCCTCACACCCTCCCCCCTCCCCCTCACATCCTCCCTCCTCCTCACCCTCACACCTTCCCCCCTCACACCCTCCCCCCTCATACCCTCCCTCCCTCTGCCTCCCCCACTGCCTCACTCCCTCCCCCACTGTGCCTCTACCTCCCCCTCTCCCTCCCTCCCCTCTCCCTCCTACCCTTCCCTCTCCTTCTCTCCGCCTCTCCCTCCTTCCCTCCGCCTCTCCCTCTTTCCCTCCGCCTCTCCCTCTTTCCCTCCGCCTCTCCCTCCTTCCCTCCGCCTCTCCCTCCTTCCCTCCACTTCTCCCTCCTTCCTTCCCCTCTTCCTCCCTCCCTCCACTCTCCCTTCTTCCCTTCCCCTCTCCCCTCAATCCATTCCCTCACTCCCTCCCCTCTCTCGCCTTCCCTCTGCCTCTCACTCCATCCCTCTCCCCTCACTCCCTTCCCTTTCCCTCTTCCCTCACTCCATCCCTCTCCCCTCACTCCTTCCCTCTCCCCTCACTCCCTTCCCTCCCCCTCTCCCCTCAATCCATCACTCCATCACTCCATCCCTCTCCCTCCCTCCCCCTCTTCCCTCACGCCACCCCTCTCTCACTCCCTCCTTCTCTGTCTCCATCGCTCCCCCACGCCCTCGCTCCTTCCTTCCCTCCCTCCCTGCATCCTTCCCTTCTTCCCTCCTTGCCACCTTCTCTCCCTAACTCCTTCTCCTCCCCTCGCTTTCTCTCCCTCCATCCCTCCCCTCCCCTTCTCATTCCCACCCTCCCTCGCTCCAATCCTTCCCTCCCTCCCTCCTCCCACAGTGATCACTGCCGACGATCCTATTTCCCCCATTTGCCGGGTCCGGTCAGACTCCGGATGTGACTCTGGGTCCGGTCGAACTCACCGTCTTATTGTTGAAACAGGGCTTCACCACGAGGGAATCTTCCGCATCCCGGGCTCACAAGTCGAGGTCAATGACATCAGGAACGCCTTCGAGAGAGGTGGGTCCTTTCTGAGGGCACGGTATCTCACCGCGGGAAGGGGGGGTGCTGTGTGTATGTGTGCAGGGAAGTGGGGGGGAGGTTTCTGTGTTTTGGGGGTCCCATCACTCTCACCCACCTTCTCCGCTAATCTTTACTCCAGGCGAGGACCCGCTGGACACGATGAACGCACACAACATCGACTCGGTGGCGGGCGTTCTCAAACTCTACTTCCGGGGTCTCAGTAAACCTTTCTTCCCCACGGACTCCTTCAGCAACTTCATATCCTGCGTCGGTGAGTGTCTGTCTGTGGCCACAATTCTCTCCCCCTTGGGGCCTGTCGCTCCACCGTGGGGCCTCGGGGTCTGTTGCTCCACTGTGGGGCCTCGGGGCCTGTTGCTCCACCGTGGGGCTTCGGGGCCTGTTGCTCCACTGTGGGGCCTTGGGCCCTCACGCTGCACCATGTGGCCTCGGGCCCTCCCGCTGCACTGTGTGGCCTCGGGCCCTCCCGCTGCACCGTGGGGCCTGTTGCTCCACCGTGGGGCCTCGGGGCCCCCCCGCTGCACCATGGGGCCTGTTGCTCCACCGTGGGACCTCGGGCCTGTTGCTCCACCGTGGGACCTCGGGCCTGTTGCTCCACCGTGGGACCTCGGGCCTGTTGCTGCACCGTGGGGCCTCGGGCCCTCCTCGCTATGCCGGTCGAATATAAAGCCATTTCTCCTTGTTACAGAGATTGAGAATTTGCTGGAGCGCGCCTACAAGATCAAGGAGGTGGTGGAGACACTCGAGCCCACAGTTGTTGTCGTCATGAGATATCTCTTTGCATTCCTAAATCAGTGAGTCTAGTCTTCGTTTGTGGCAACAATGATAAGGGTACATCGCTGAGCATCTGGCAGGGGTGAGGGGGCGCGGGGGTGGGGGGCTTGTGTCCAGAGCCCTTATTAGCCTCTCCGCACACCACTCCCAGCTTCATAAACAGAAGCACAGAGTACAGAAACAGTGAGGTTGTATACTGCGTCCCAATTCTGGGCACCTCACAACAGACCTGGGTGTCATGGTACATCAGTCATTGAAGGTTGGCCATGCAGGTACAGCAGGCGGTGAAGGCGGCAAATGGCATGTTGGCCTTCATAGCGAGAGGATTTGAGTATAGGAGCAGGGAGGTCTTACTGCAGTTGTACAGGGCCTTGGTGAGGCCACACCTGGAATATTGTGTTCAGTTTTGGTCTCCTAATCTGAGGAAGGACATTCTTGCTATTGAGGGAGTGCAGCGAAGGTTCACCAGACTGATTCCCGGGATGGTGGGACTGACATATGAAGAAAGACTGGATCGGCTAGGCTTATATTCACTGGAATTTAGAAGAATGAGAGGGGATCTCATAGAAACGTATAAAATTCTGACGGGACTGGACAGGTTAGATGCAGGAAGAATGTTCCCGATGTTGGGGAAGTCCAGAACCAGGGGTCACAGTCTAAGGATAAGGGGTAAGCCATTTAGGACCGAGATGAGGAGAAACTTCTTCACTCAGAGAATTGTGAACCTGTGGAATTCTCTACCACAGAGAGTTGTTGAGGCCAGTTCGTTAGATATATTCAAAAGGGAGTTAGATGTGGCCCTTACGGCTAAAGGGATCAAGGGGTATGGAGAGAAAGCAGGAATGGGGTACTGAGGGAATGATCAGCCGTGATCATATTGAATGGTGGTGCAGGCTCGAAGGGCCGAATGGACTACTCCTGCATCTATTTTCTGTGTTTTTATGTTTCGTTGGAGCGGAGAAGGATAAGGGGAGATTTAATAGAGTTGTTCAAAATCATGAGGGAATATGGGGAGCGGACGGAGAAGTGGAGCTGAGCCCAAGATCAGATCGGCCGTGATCTTATTAAATGGCGGAGTGGGCTCGAGGGGCCGAATGGCCGACTCCTGCTGGTGTTTCTCCTGTTCAGGGTGGCTCTCTCTCACCTTCGCCCTTGTCTCCCAGTCTGTCGCAGTACAGCGATGAGAATATGATGGACCACTACAATCTGGCAGTGTGCTTCGGGCCCACGCTGATGACTGTCCCCGACGATCAGGACCCGGTCTCCTGTCAGGCACAGGTCAACGAGGCCATTAAGACCGTCATCCTGCACCATGACAAGATCTTCCCCGGGCCGGAGCTGCTGCAGGGTCCTGTCTACGAGAAATGCATGACCGAGGAGGGGGGTGACTGGTGAGTGGCGCTGCGGGGGCGTTGGACAGACCGAGGACACTCTCCCCTCCCACCGTAGCCTTTCAATCCCCTTTCTGTCGCATCCCCAAACCCCGCTCGGGGGGGGTCAGGGGTGAAAGGTCAGACGCCGCACTGTCAGAGGGGCGATACTGAGGGAGCGCAGTACTGCGCTGTCGGAGGGGCGGTACTGAGGGAGTGCCGCACTGTCGGAGGGGCGGTACTGAGGGAGTGCCGCACTGTCGGAGGGGCGGTACTGAGGGAGCGCCGCACTGTCGGAGGGGCGGTACTGAGGGAGCGCCGCACTGTCGGAGGGGCGGTACTGAGGGAGTGCCGCACTGTCGGAGGGGCAGTACTGAGGGAGCCCCGCACTGTCGGAGGGCAGTACTGAGGGAGCGCCGCACTGTCGGAGGGGCGGTACTGAGGGAG